>NC_016091.4:3987527-4287527 GCF_000004515.6 Glycine max
TCTCGCCTAGGATGTCAATCCCGTTCATAGAAGTGAAGGATAGGATCATAAACACGAACATGATTGATGGCTTAATTTTGTGAATTTCTTTTATTTCGAATTTTCATTCACACCACCTCTACGAAACGCAGTATTCTTAACATCCTCTTCACGTCTCTTCTCTACAATATTTTATAGTTCTTTTAAAAAGAAATATTATATAGTTTTTCAATTTGTGACATTTAGATTTTACCATATAGTTAATTATTAGATGTGAAGTTCCTGAGGATCTCATAATTTCATATAATAATGGCTGTCTTTTTCTAACCCTAGAGAATTGAAAACAAATCACTTATGCTAGATTGCTAGTTGACTTTAATTTCACTCACAAGCAACTTGGCCTTGGTAGGAAATGCATATAAATAAATAAATTTGGTAAGAAATACATATAAATTATAGAACTTTATTCAAAGTAGTTAAATAAGTCCCCCCCCCCCCCCCCAAAAAAAAAAAAAATTAATGATTATGATTCTGAACTGTTGGATGCAAAGATTAAGAGTGGGAAAACAAATGATAAACTAAGATGTGATCTGAAAGCTTGAGAAGCATGTTTCATAGTGGACGTTGCTTTCGTTTTTCACTTGTCATTCCTACTTGCTTCCTTGATGGATGGGTGCGTAGCTGCCTTTCACCTCTAACCACCAACTCCGATATTTAATTAAAAAAATAAATAGAAATCTAAAAACCCAATTGAAAAAATAATAATTTAGAGATCTAATTAAAAATTGTCAAATAATTTATAGATCTAGGTTAATTTAACCAAATTTTTTTTTCTGTGAATCCTCCTCATTAATAGTCCGATTAATATTTATGAGGCACAAAAATGATCAAAATAACTTATATTTTTTAATAAATTATGTTTTGATGAATATATGTTTAAGAGACTTAACTATTTATTATTTTTGTCAAACTATATTAATTAATAATATTTTTGTAAGCATATTAACAATATTAAATTTAACATTAATATTTGAGTATGTGCACAGCAAATTTCAATACATGGTGGCATAGATATAATTTTTTTTAATAAACACTTATTTTAGTTTCTAGAATTATAATTTAATTATTTAATAATTGATTTTATGAAAAAGATACTAAAATAAATATGTAATATTTTTTATTATAGAAAATAAATAATATTTTATAAAATAAAGTATTAGTGAGACTTTATAAATTTAAAATTAAAGTAATAATTACTCCATGATTTTCTGTTATACACATTCGAATATGCACAATTTGTACTCTCGCATGTGCCGTGTGGACAAGGTTATAAGATTCTATACATCTTCTTTTAAAAAAAAATGTATCCTATATTCTTATGCATGAAGGAAATTGATAAAATGTTTTAATCAAAAAAACACTTTTTGTGGTCAGCCAATTGAAGCGACCGTTCTACTGGTCAACCCACTATCGTCAAAGACAACGTTGTCCTGTCACACAGACAAACATTATAGAATGGCCAATGAGTGATTAGGGCATTCACAATGGTGGAACTTATTTTTTTCTTCTATTGGATACTACGTGTACATATTATTTATTTTATTATTGTCCAATACCAACACCTTTTAATCTTTAAATCTTTACAACTGTGCAACTTTCTTTTGATATTTCTAATGAGTCCTAAAAAAAACTCATTTCATTATATTTTATTAATAACCTATTTAATAGTCTATAATTATCTTATTTATAAATAATTAAAAATTCTAAATTAATAAACTTTTGAGACTATCATTACGTAAAATATTTTTTAACCTAATAATAAAATAAAAAAGGAAAAAAAATTGACCTCAAATTTAACAACCGATTCACATGGAATGAATTTTGGTTTGAATCTATTGAATGAAAACAAACTAAAGTAGAAGTTGAAATTTTTTAAGAATAAAAATTAGATAAATTTTAGAGGTTTTTGATTGTGTAAAAAAATTGAATTATATTCTATTTATATTATAAAAGAATATATCCGTCTCCCAATAGTATATTTGTTGCCAATACATCCGTTGGCAACAATATTTTTGCACTAATTAATATTAGTATAGTTGTTGAAATGAAATAACATTATAATAACTTCTGTTTCACTGTGCTTTTTCTGTTTCACTTTTACGGGCCAAAGAACCTTGTTTCACGAAGTCCCCCGGTTGTACCGGAAGCACCCATTTTAATGGGGGCAATATGAGAAGGGTTTTATTCCGAGCACATTGCTTCCTCTGACACATTGTTTCTAAAGCAACCCGTTGAGGATGGTCTTAGATAGGAGTAACTTTAATAAAATTAATTTTGAATTATAAAATTTGTCAAAAAAAATTAAATCATAAAAGATAATTAAATTTTTACATCCAAATTAATTTCAACTACTTCTTTTACTTTCAAACATGTGCACAATGTAGGAAATGATTTTCTATGTAAACAATGAAGCCATAGGCAGGGACGAATTCAAAAGCCTGTCAAAGGAGGATTTTTTTTTTCTTTATAATTATTTAAATGTCTAACTTTTAATAAGTAATAATTTTTCAAGAAAATTATTTACTATTTTTACAAATAAAATTAAAATTAAATTTTATTTTAAATAATAATAATCTTAACCATTATCATAAAAATAACAACCAACAATTAATTTTACATGGTTTTATTTTGGTTATAAGCTTAATCATTACAATAACAATAACAAACACAAATACATAACTAATTTTATACTAATTAATCTTAATCATTATGATAATAATAACATAGATAATTAATTTACACAATTTTACTCTAACTAACTTATATTTATGTATACGAAAAGTGTCAAGGGAGGAGCGAGGGCTCAGCCCTGCTTGTCCGTCCCTGGCCTTAGGTTTTTTTTTTTATATTAATAATTAACTAATGACTCATTATATCTAAACCCTAAACATTTAGTTACATCAAATTACTTTAAATAATTCTGCTAAAAAATCTAAAAGTAATTTTAGTAGAATTATTTCCTTTAATTACTCTTTTTATACATATTACATATATATAGTTAAAGTTTAATAATGTGTACGTCAAATTACAAATTCTTAATAGATAGATAAACAATTTTAGTTTTTATAAATTTTAATAATTTTATATTTAATAAATAAATTCTTTTTAATGTATAATATTTTAAAAATATATAAAAATGTAAACTATAAAATTATATAATTACAAATATCACATTTATTTAAAATTTGATATACATAATCATCGAGATTATATATAAAAAAATATTCAACAGTTGAAATTCGGAAAAAAAAGAGTCAACAGTTAGATTATGAAGATTATATATATATATATATATATATATATATATATATATATATATATATATTTGAATTGCTACAAATTAATAGAAAAATTTAATATAAGAACGTGCATTTATTTTATTAATCTTTACTAAATACCTTAAGAAAAATAATTAAAAATCGATATCTATTAATTTTTATTAAAAATTACTAGAAACTAAATTGATAACATTAAATAATTTTTGTATAAAAATGTTATTTTTTAACCATCACTTTAAAAGTAATGGTTAACAACAAGACTGATAATTAATGTTGGTGAACCTTATAAAAAATGCTATAATGTACTAAAGATATTAATTAAAAAATTAAAAATCATTATTAAATAGTTTAACTTAATGTATTTTTAAAATATTTTTAATAAAAATTTCTCTTATTAGTTAATTCTTTATAATATCGGAGGCAGAAGTAAGACTTTGTATTTTTCTTTAATGCATTAACCATTTGGCTTAAATATAATTTTAATTTGTCTATTTTACTCAACAAATAATTTTTATTCCTTCATTTTACAATAAAGATATTTAATCTTTTTATTTTTAAAAAATTCACAATTTTTATTTATTTTTCAATTTTATTTTTGTTTTATTTATTTTATTTTAGTGCAATTAAATCATAAATTTAACATATTCATTTAAGATATTATTAAGAAACAATTTATTATTTAAAATATAAGAAATAATTTATTAATTAAAATATAAGAAATAAAAAATTTAAATGTAAACAAAATTAAAAATTTGATCAAATTTAAGAATTTTCTAAAATAAAATACCAAATTCAAATATTTTTATTTTAAAATAAAAAATTAAAATTATAAGTTTAATAATATTAAAAAATTATAATTATATTTAAACTTAATTATTTAATTTTTATTACTTAAAACATTCATCAATTTTATTAATAATTAATTTTTACAGAAAAATCTATCACCACCAATTGAACCATTGGAATTTCATTTCTGTCTTTGATAAACAATAAATGAGTCCCCACAAACCTATTAATCAATTATAAATTGTTCTCTCCGGACCCTCCCACAACTCTCTCCATTCTTTCATCTTCTACCTCACATCCTAGCTCTTTGCTCGTTATTACATACAGTATATACTATATTCAGAAGATTGCTAGCTACATACTGCATCAATTCAACGTTGTTCTTGTTCACCATAGCTTCTGTCCCAGAAATATCATGGGCTTTGATATCTCTAAACCAGGGCTTCGACTTGGTCTTGGTCTTGGTCTCCATGATGATCACTCATCAGAAAATTGCATGAAGACCAATGAACAAAGCCAAAGGCAAAGACAAAGCCAGAAGAAAAAGGAAACAGATCCATGTAACAAGGCTTACCCATCACTTAAGTTAGGACCACCCGATGATGAGGCAAACAATAATAATCAACAAATTACAAATATTGAATCCGATGAATACTATTATTTCCACCCACATGCCTCTTCTAGATCTCCAAGTGCAGTGTCTTCATTTTCCAACTCATCTAGCATCATCAAGAGAGAGAGAGAACAACTTGAGTTAGAGGTAGAGAAGATTTCGCTGTCAAGGGATTTTGTCGATGTTGACGAAAATGGTAACCCCAAGAAGAAACTTAGGCTCACCAAAGAACAATCTGCAGTCTTAGAAGATAGCTTCAAAGAGCATTATACTATCAGTCCGGTATGTTACATTTCTAAACTAATCAATAAATAACTCTAAATCCACCTCCAACATCTTTTTACTATTTTTTCCAACAACAAAGATTTGAATTATTTTTATGATTTTAAGATATTATAAATAATTTATTTAAGAATTAATAGGAATATAAGATATTTATGGCATCCACATAAATTTAAGGGTAGTGATACTGTTGTTGTTGTTGTTGTTGGGAGTAGTAGAACAAGTTTTCGTTTAATGAAGTCCTCTCTCTCCCGATCTCTTTCCCTTGCACATCTCTATAAACTTATTCAACTATTAATCTAGATAATAATTGTACCAAAATTCTTAGATTTTTCTGGCTATCATATATAGCAGCTCTCTTATAATTATTTTTAATTATTACTAATGGATACTAATATGATTTTGAGTCTTAATTTCGATGATCTTGATGTTTTAAAATGATTATTGGTTTTTTGATCTGGAGTCTGAGGCTCTTTTAACATCCTTTCATTTACTTTGAGATTTGCTTCAGAAACAGAAGCAAGAATTGGCAAAGAAACTGAATCTTCGGACTAGACAAGTGGAGGTGTGGTTTCAGAACAGAAGAGCGAGGTTAACTAGTTTCTCAGATATTTGGACTACTTACATATGCTTATATATATATATATTACAAATCTACGCATGATGCTCCCGTTCACAGTAGAGAAATGCTCACAATACACACATTCTTATACATTTTTTTAAACACACTTCTTATTATGGATTGACATTTATTAGAAATTATAAATTTATCTAAATCTCACATCATTTAAAAATTTCCAGTAAATTTTAATTAACCCAAGACAAAGAATATTGTGGTGTACTATAACAATGGTGTTGACAGTATATATGATATTATATATTATTGTTCTTGTATTAATGTAATTATATTAAGCATATACGTTTACATTACATATGTGTAGGACAAAACTGAAACAAACCGAAGTGGAGCGTGAGTTACTGAAAAAGTGCTGTGAAACTCTAACTGAGGAGAACAAGATGCTGGAAAAAGAGTTGCAAGAGCTCAAATCGACGAAAACATCGATGGGACCCTTTTATATGCAGCTTCCAGTGGAAAGCCTTAGAATATGCCCTTCGTGTGAGAGAATAAGCGGTGGCAACAATGGCTCCTCTCCCACAACGGCTTTGCTTGAAGCCCCAAAGGCCCATAAAGATCAGCCCTTCTATAAAAATAACTACACATTCACCCAATCATCCGCAGCTTTTGCTAGCTAGCTAGGGAGGCTAATGCAACTTCATATTTTACGGCAATCATTTTTATTATTCTGTTAACTTCTGTTTTAAAGATATCAATTAAGCATTTAATAAATATAACTTTTTTTTATTAAAAATCACGATCAGAATACATTTTAAATTAGAGTTTAATCACTATATACTAACAATATAAAATAATTTTACAGTATGATCCAATCATAAATCACCATTTAAATTATTTTAATATAATTATTTTAAAAATAAATAAATTTATCATATAATTATACATGTTAAATTATGAATAAATTATTATATAAAAAAATTACACTATCAATATATACTGCAATTCTTTTTCTCTTAAAATTATGATAAAAGTGTATTGATAACACTTTTGTGTAAATTGTTTTCTAATTTTAATTATTTTCTTAATGAGTATCTTATGTATACTTGTAGAAAAAAATTCACTAATATTTCACTTTACCAATCATGTATAAAGCATAATCCTTTATTAATTTAGATGGCATCTATCTTTGAATTATCAGAAAAGATATGTTTTTAGTACAAAACGAAATTCGTATTAACTTCTGATTGATTATTTATTCTTGTATCCTACCCTGAACCTAAAATCCCTCCTCCCTTCATTTGTTACTGCTTTCATTTTATTAGTTATGATTTGCTTTGTGTAAATTCAAACCTGAATCATTTGTACTATAGCACTTCTCAAGTGCATGTGATTTACCTACAAGAAACTTTATCAACTTACCTGAATCCCATTGGTTATGAATTAATTACAGAGTAAGATTATCCATTGACCTTTAAATGGCCAGAACGATTTACTCACTGTATGTACCATGTCCCACTCGTCAAAAGTTGTACATAAACTTTTCTCTAATGTCAATAAAAGTTGGTACAAGTGATTAACAATTAAATAAAAAAATTTATTTTTTTATGTGTTTGTGTAGGTTCGAACTTTCTTATAAATACTTTATTCCCTCAATCCACTGAAAGAAATTCTTTGAGGCTTAACTAAGTCTAATTGAATAGTTACAATTGAGTGTCTTTTTATTCTAACTATTACTTTTGTGAATAAAATAAATATGTTTGGATTGGTGATAGATAATAAAATGTATTAGAATATAATGAAATAATTATGACTGATTGGAATGAAATAATAACTCATTCCATTATTTGGATATTTTATAACAGAACAAAATAAAGATTTAATTCCACTGTTTTAAAAAAGATAAAATAAAAGGAGTTATAAATTTTAATTATCATATTATTCTTATTTTAAACATATTATCCTTAAGAGATTGATAGTTAGGATAACTTTTGTATAGATAAATTAAATAGCCTTTTTACAATATAAAAGTTTTATTCCATCAAGCGCACCTCAAATTTGGGGAGAAGAGAATTGAGGTTAAACAATGGAATGAAATTGATCAAAATCCATTTTCTTCAAGTATGTTCCATTTCTATTTTTAGAAACCAAATAAGGAACAACTTCTCCTTCTGCTCCATATATCCCTTTCCACTCCATCCTTTATTGCCACCAATTCAAAGCCAAAATATCCTTAAGAAACAAGTCATACAAATTTAACTAGTAATTATAACTTCATATTTACTACTAGTTCAACAATTGAATCGTATATTATATTTAAAAAATAAAATTATTACTTTTTAAAAGAAAATACAATTATTATATTATATTATTTATTTATTTATTTCTACAAATGCTACATTTTTGCATTTTAAAAATTATTTTATAAAATAATATTTTGAAAACTAATAAGAATAAGGAATATTAAATTTATAATTTAGAAATGACAAATCCAGAATTTTTTTAACAGTAAGAAATAATTTCTAATATTTTCACAACAGTAAAATATCACAAGATATTATAAAATATATAATATCATGATAAAAGAAATCTAAATATTTAAGTTTCTACAAATTGTAATTATTATCCTTTATGTATTTTCATACTTTAAAAATATTCTATGACTTTTTTTTATTATCAATACTATCAAAAATATTTTTCTTTATGTATGTAAGCAAACAATCATTCAATCATTTATCTTCCATGCAAATCTGCATTCTATTATTCATTGCAGAGAAACATGTTTCAACTATTGTAGTACATGTTTCAACTATTGTAGTTGTCATTGGCATAATCAAAGCTAACTTTAAGTATATCATTTAATACAAAATATGCTTTTTAGTTTTCCCCAAAATTTGAGAAAGATCAACAATCCCTTTTAACTTTAAAAACTGATCATGAAATTAAACATCTTTGATAAAAGTTGACTTTCAAGTCCTATAAGTTTCATAAAAAAAATTCTATTTTTTCCTACATTGTATCCTATAGTCAATAAGAAAATTTTTCTAATCTCTATTTATACTAATTTCTAGCAATTTTAATTATCTACTATCAATTGCATCTTATCTTATATAAATATAAAATAAATCTAATATCTTATCTTATATATAGATACAAAATAAATCTAATATCTTATCTTATTTTATTTATCTTATATATAAATATAAGATAAACTAAATTTTTTTTAAAAAAAATAGGAGATAAAACAAAAGTTCTATTTTGTCTTGTCTAAACTATACATATGTGTTTTCTTTTTTGTCAATTTTTTTATAATAAATATTATTATTCTTTTTTGGGATGTTATATGAAATAGTATGCTTTATATAGTGTGATATGTATTTTTGTGTGTTAATGTAACAATAATGAGAACTGAACTAAATGATTTTAGCTTGAACATGTAGTTTTTGTATTAAATGACTTATGTTTGTTTGAGTTTTAGGTTAAAAAAAGTCGAATGGACAATATATAATTTTTTAAGAGGACAATTTTTTTATACACATTAACAAATAAAAAAAATTTGAGGCCCCCCATAGCAGGTAACCTACATCCGCCCATGTGTGTGTCTTAAAATGTTACAATAGAAGCTTTTTATTTAATAATGTATTTTGAAAAATCCATGTGTAAAGACATTTAATTTTTAAAAATCCTAAATATTTTTTAATATACACTTGAATTTTTCTGTTTTAAAATATATTTAGAAACTATTTTTTCCAAAAATTAGTAAAAGTAATGATATATTTAATGTACTTATATATACATTTCTTTGGGTATTTAGTTTTTTAATAATTCCTTTTTATTTAATAATATTTTTAACATATATAGATTCATATATTTAATATATATATATACACACACATGAATGTTAATTAAATATTATATTTTATAAACCAATATTATTATTATATAATGAAAAATCTAACTAGTTACATATTTGCATAAATGTTACATTTTTTGTTTTAAAATATATCTTATAAAGTAATTTTTTTAAACAATAATAAATTTTTAATTTATATTTTACTATATATATAATTAATATACAGGTATTAAATCATATAATGTTAATTTTTATATAATAATATATTTTGAATATACATGTACGTGTTCATAAGAAAATTCATGTTTAAGGTTAAACTACTTTCAAAGTCCCTAAATTATTTATCAATTTTTAATCATGTTCCTAAATAAATAAAAAATTAATTAAGTCCTTGAAGTTATATTTGTTTTCTAATTGAGTCATTTTGTTTAATTTTCATTACAAAAAATTAACTAGATACACCTAATTAATCCTTGAATCCACTATTGTCATCTTTGTAGATTTGTACTGAGTTTTCTCACTCTTGCTCATTCTAAACCTGATATTTTTAACCAGATTCTTTAACCAGTATTTTCACTTCCGAAACTCTACTCAACCCAACATTTTTTACAAACCTCTACAACCTTATTGCAAACTCCCACAATTGACTCAAGATGTTAATTTTTTTATAACGATTGTTAAACAAAAAAGACCTAGCTAATTAAAAAACAAATACAAGTTGAAAGATTCAATTGCAAAAAGAAATCAAAGACTTAATTAAAAATTTTCTTATTAATTCTAACAAGATTGCATCTCATGTAAGATACTTGTGGTGTCGTAGAAAATAAACTTAACTATTATATTATAATGCACTTAAATTCTCTATTTTAAATTTCAAACTAATTTTTTATACAATAATAAAAATGAGAAAATCTTTAATGTACATATATACATTTCTTTGGGCGTTTAATTTTTATTTAATAATTTCTTTTTAACATGTATAGATTCATATGAAACCGTTATACATTTAATAATAATTTAATATATTCATTAAATTTAGTAAATATAATATTTAATAACTATAAAATTAATTTTATATTATATTTAATAAATACAACTACTATTATAATATAAAAACATTTATTTACTTATTTATTTGAATAAATGCTGCACTTTTTAAAATATGAAAAGTCATATGTTTAACAAACATCTCAACTATATCATCGAATGTATAGATCAACGAGTATCACATTGTTCTAATTTAATTAATGATATTTAGTTTGAGTCCTACATATAATTTCTAAGACATCTTATTTAGTGGTATCAAATTTGAGTCCTAAGCATAATCTCCAAGGCATTATGTTATTTTATAATTAGTGTGGTATATCAATTTAGGAGAAATGGTAACGATAATACTCTTTTTATAATTGGCTTAATAATCATCAATTTTGATAAATCTCATATTTAAATTAGGATATAAAATGATTAATAATAAGCGAGACTCATCAAAATTGTTGATGTTTAACATATTTCGGTCAATCACAGAAAAAATGTTAAAAAGAAAGTATTAGATATTATATGGCTAACATTTCTCAACAATTTTGACATACTAAGAAACATGCAATAATGGTCACTCTATTTCTAGTATAAATAAGAGATCATCACAACTCTTGATCATGAATAGGTACCGTTTTTCCTCTTTCACCGTCCGTGTCTTTCTCTGTATCTTTCCTCTACCACCAACATAGTCATTGTGTGCTGCCTTTGTGATATGTGACTTGTCTTTAGTTCAGTTCTAAATGTACGCAACTCATATGCTTCTTATGAATATCTTTGGTTAATATGCCACGGCTATTATCATCACAACTATTTAGAGAAATTTGCTGACCATAATCCATGAATAGTGAAACTTCTCTAAATGTTAGTCAAATACCATGGACTACGGTTCTCAAATTTCTCTTAACGATTGGTGTTATAATATCTAGGGTATATCCATCAAAGATATATGTTATTTGTCTGCTACATGGTGATTGTCCAATTTGCCTTCAAATTTTGCATACTAGTCTCTGTTTGACTAGCTTAAAGTACTCACAAGAAAGCAGGTCAGTTCAAGTACATTTAGAACTAGAACTAGAGAGAAAACACACCACAGGCGAATATACCGTGACTCTATGGGTGATAGAAGAAGATGGAGAGTTGTAATTATTCACATCTCCTATTTATACAAGAGATTCATAGAGTGGCCATGTTCTGATGCTTGTTTGCTGGTAAGCTTAAATTGTTATACCACACTAACTATAAAATATTCAATGTCTTGGGAGATTATCTTACTACTTTCACTTTTTTTGTATGATCGAAACTTGTTGATATTATCATGTCATTGAAAAAAAAAAACTATAACCATAAAAATTATAAAAGCATCGCCATGGAAATTATCATGGCAACCAATTTTGTACCTGCAGCAACTTAATTTGGGTTCATAATATATATTAAGGACATAATGGCACGTGTTTCTTTACATAACCAAATTTGTCCTGTTCATATCTTTTTTGGTTTAATTCTAGTGGTACTTTTTTTTATATGTCTCTATATAGATTTATCGACCCTTTTAATTTCAAGTGACCATTAAATTTAAAGGACTTAGATATTTGGAAACAGAGCTTTTTGTATTACCTCAATGGCATCTATTTACTGACCCCAAGCATGTTCCTTTACTTTGTATGACAGAGGCATCAAAAAATTGATCTTAAATTTTTCTGCATTAGGAAGTGTCCACAATGTGATCCTATTTTCCGCATTAGAATTAGATGTATCTGAACATTTTCCACAAAACGCATTGACATTTTTGTTGAACTAACATGAAACTTGGCCTATTCTTTTCTGTTCAATAATTATCTCTTTAAATGTCCAACCCAACCTAAAGTAGTTACCAAGCAGTTACTCGGGTGCTAACATACACAAAAAGAATCCTTGGACTGGGATTATTCTTTCCTAGTAATTTTGAAGTTCAATTGAAGGGGTATAGTGACCGTGATTGGGCAGTGATCCTGAAAACTCATCACAAATTTCTCAATTTACCTTGTTTCCTCTTTGATGTCTTTGAAGTCAAAAAAGCAATTGACAATTTCTTGTGGCTCCTGTGAAGCCTACATATAGAGTCATGCAATTGCAACCTGTGAATTGCAATGGCTTACCCATCTCCTCACTAACTTGTGCATACCTTTCAGTATTCCTACTTCACTGTATTGTGACAATTAGTCATCAGCTCGTCACATATTAACAAAACAGAGTTTCATGAGAAAACAAAAAACACATTAAAATTGATTGACATAATGAGAGAAAAGGTAACTCAGGTCTAATCAAATGACTACCAGTTTCCGATAGTAATGTTCCAAGATGGAGCCACTAAACTTGCACTACCCTGCTTGAGGGGACTATTAGAGAAATAAATATTTGGGTGTTCTAATAGCTAGTTAGCTATTGTGGGCAAGTTAGTTGTCTAATGTATAAAAGTAGGACTTATTGTATCTTTTTGGTTTTAGACCAATGAATTTCTCTCAATTTGAAAATATCACGAGATTCATTTTCTCCGTTCATGGTTCTTGATTTCAATTCAAGGTTCTTGAATCTTTTACTTCATTGTTTTTAACCCTTTTCAATTTTCATTTTTGTTTGGCGACATTAATACATTCATTTCACTATAAAATTGTGTACAAAAAATGCATGCAACCAAGGTGTTAACATGGCTTCTAATTTATGAATATTATAAAATTGCATAGCTATGGTACGTTTATATATCTTTTTTATTCCCTCTTTTTCAACTTTCTTTATCATTAATGACATAGATTCTCTTACATGAGTTATGTAAACATGATCCATACAACAATATTTCCTAGAAATGAATGAGGATCACGAAGAAGCAGGACTTACAAATGTTGAATCACCGTAGGATTCAAGAAGAATTTATTAACGTGTTCCTTGTATTCAATTAAATATGGTGCAAAAACTGTCACAAATTTTCTCTTCAATGAACTGCAAGCAAACAAAATTATGCACTAAACTCTAGCCAATGTACGATTGAAGAAAATCACAGGCGACCATGGTTATCAAAATCACAATTTAATTCGTAAAATTTGTATGAGTTTATGATTTCACAGTGTCTCCACAAATTAATCGTGAGTAGAATCACAAATCGAGTAGAATCGATAATAAACTCGATAGAATAAGACCAAACTCGATAGAATAGAATTAAATTCGGAGTTAAGTTATGAACTTCAGTTTTCTATGTTATTTATAGGTTCATACAAAGAGAAGTTAGCGCTTGCATCAAAAGAAGATGAATGACTTAATTTATATAATGTACAACTTGAAGCTGAAAAGTAGACAAATAAAAAAAAATTATTGCTCGATTTTTCATTTGAAGATACAGAATCTAATGATGAATGGATAACAAAAGAGGGAGATGTTATTTTTTATGAAGACAATGTCCAAGTTGAGCAACCTCTAGGTGAAAGTGGTAGTGGAAACAATAGTGACTTGGTTGGAGGAAGTTTAAGTGATCCAACTTTAGATGCATTTGATATTGACAATTTGATTTTAAATGATAATGTTGAAGATCACTTCTCAAACAAGGAAGAGTTTGAAGATGATGGAGATGAAGATGATGGTGGTGGGGGTGATATTGAAGTTGATTTAATTAGAGGATTGATAGACATTTGAACTATTTTTATGTTTTTTAAATGTTTTTATTTTAAGTATTTATGTTTTGTATTGTATGAATTTATGTTTGATTGGGTGTGGACTATGTTAGTTTATTGAATTATTTTTAAAGTTTGTTATGTTGATTTATTTTAGGGTTGAAATATTTAGTTATGATTTTATATATATGAATATTAATATATTTTTTATATTGAGTAAATTCTTACGAATTTATGAATCGATTCAAGATATTGAACAACGTGACATGTCATGAGTTACGGTTGCTACCGGATACTATTTACATACTTAAAACAATTGTAACCGTCATTAATAATTAATAAAAAAAAGGACCACCTTTCGCAACCTTCCCAAGTACTATAACATCTCACAAGCAAAATGGCAATGGCGTTCAACAAGTAAGTCAGACCAGGCAAATGATAAAGAGACAAATAGAATATCATCTCACACGTATTAGTTCATAAAATCAAATTAAGCCGGATGTGGTTCGAATTAAAGGGACTCTAGAAAAATAAAAAACACAATTGATCTAAAATTTAAATTTAAATTAACAAACTAAGTTTCAGAACAAAAGGGGCACATGAAAATTTATGTTAAAACATAGAATTCGATCAATGACAAAGATAACTAGGACATAGACTTCTTCAATGATTCATGTGATAAATGAACTCCTAACTAGTTCAAACAATATCTTATGACTTAAGACAGATTTCTGCTTGAGCAATTAATATCCAATTCCTAAGTATACAAATCATCTTGAACTTACACACAGATTAATTCCTCAATTTATCATTAAAACAAAATATGAATAACAAATTTACATCAAGCATTATTTCCCAAAAAAATCATATCGATCAAGCATTGAAAACGGATATACAATTAAGTTGAAGATCAAAAGAAAACCTAAACTAGTATTAAGAAAGTCATTACATACTATGCAATAGTGCTTATCAAACCCTATATACTAGTTATGAGTTTTGACTTAAATGTATAATTGTTGTTTTTAGAAAGGTATGAAGAGTAAAGATAAAAAGAACTTATGGAATATTTTGTAACTGCAGAAGGCTTTTTTTATTGATCTCAAAAGCATATTGCCTTTTACAAAGAGATACTAATATATATATTATATATATATATATATATATAGATATAAACTACTACGGGATAGTTGCCTAGAAGATAAACTAAAAAAAATATAATAATGGTCCTAAAAAATAGCAACAACTTATAAAATTTGTTTCAAACCGTCAACAATAATATTGGGCGGTTATGGCCATAAACGGTAATGGTCATTAGCCATGTAGTGGCCATCCATATAGAGAGTTGCATTCTGCGCATGCAAGCCATCCATAACCATAAATTGCATGTCTTCCGATGGTTTCCAGTGCCGTTTCCTTTGATTTATGAACCAGTTATTTATTTGCTTCTGATCCAAACCAGTTGCTTCAGCCAGCGCCACCTTCTCTGATTCCTAAGGTTAATCGCGGAACAATTTATTCAGAAGATCTAGAGAGAGAAATTGATGAGTTCTGAAGGATGAGTTATTCGTTAAAGCTATTAGATTAAGAGAAAATATATAAAAGGTGAAGATAAGAATAACTCGATAACATATATATATATATATATATGAAGCTAAAAATTAGAAATTTACATACCGAAGGATATGGCCATTTGTAATGTAATTCCCACCAGCTAAGTAGCTTTTGCCTAGCATCTTTAGGCAGTTTTCCTTTTTTCTTTTTCTTAGAAAGTTCTTTCTTAAGGGTACCTAAGTAGCCACTGTACTTCTTGAGCAAGTGGCTTTTGAGTTCACGGTCTTCCGCTTGGGGATCAATCTCGATCAATTCTGTTTCTCGACCACTGTTGTCTTTATCCTCTTCCGATGATGAACCAATGTTTTCCCACTTATCATCTGCTCAACAACACATGTCTAGGTAAGGTAAGCAAGCATCTGAATACCTGATCATTAAACTGGCTGGGGGATGTACATCCAGCTAAATTGAAAATGAAATAAGTAATTAACTATACTATCTAGAAAAGTATATCGATGCTAAATGCTATAATTTTTTAAATATTTTGAGCGCATCCTGCAACACACAATTTGTGTTTAGGCAGGTTCATTAATAAAATTTTGTTTTTTCTTATAAAAAATATATATATTGAAAAATATCTCATTCCACTTATTCTAACTATCTGACAAACTCTGTGCCTATGTCCTCTCATCTCTTTAGAATTCTGATTGTTATTATTAACAACTAGTATAAATGATGCTTAACTCCAGGATCAAATTCGAAGTAGGAAAGTTCGATGGAACTGGAGATTTTGGATTGTGGTGGCATAGGTGAGTTAAGGATATGTTGTATAGCAAGGTCTTTTGAAGGCCTTACACGACTTAGAACTTGATAAGATGGAGGCTTTGGATTGAGAGATGAGTTGCAAGAGAGGATTGTGGCAACCATATGCTTGTGTTTGGCAGACGAGATCCTCTGTCACGTGATGGATGGAGTTGACATCTGTAGAATGCCTATGAAAGAAATTAGAGCTAACGAAATATCTGAAACAGAAACTGCATGGAGCTCAAGTAGCAGCTAGGAGGATTCGGATCTCCAACAACATAATCAACACATCTGATGCATTTTATAATGGATATTATTTTTACTCAAATTGTCTACAATATTTCTTTATAATTTTTTTGAGTTAAATGGTCGTGCACTTATAGGGTAAAATACTTTTATACTGTTGTCTAATTATAAATAACCATTAATATAAATAATTACCATAAAAATTAATAAAATTATCATATATGATATATTCTAATTAGATGATGATATAAAACTTTTTACATTGTTAATGTATAATTTTTTTTTCTTTTTTTATCTCTATTTCATCACACATTTTATGATGCATTTATATCTTTTCTTCTTATTTCTCTCCTCATGGTGAGATATCTTGGGAGAGTATGTTGTTATAACAACGCTTCCAATAAAAAAATATACTAGTTCTTGAATTCGATAAATGATTCTATCACTTGATTTCTCTGTATTCAAGTACTATAGTTAAGAACTATTTGATATTCTCGCCCTGCTAAAACTTTTCCTGGTTTTGTAAGGGTAGATGCAAATAACGGGGTACCATTATATTCATACGACCTGTAAATTCGTCGAACCGAGCTACTAAAAAATACCAAGCACTGGAAAGTGGGTTTTTTTCTTTTATAAAGGAAAGTGGTATTTTAGGAGCACACATCTACACCCACAGTTGAACATTAAAATAGAAACCGAGTAAGATTTGGCTGTAAATTTAAATTAAAGCTCTTGTCAGATTAAGCATATATACATTAGATACAAAGTCGTCAATCACAGTGAAATTAGCGTGGGAAAGTCTTACAGAAATTCTAGGTCACATATCCATTATAAGGTTAATCAGCTATATATCTATTTGAAGATATATATGAGATATCAGTATTGAGTATTGACCAAAGTAGCGAGGCTTTCAGAAGAATCAGAACCCACAGTGCTGCTTACGCAGTCTATTAACTATAACTACTAAGTATAAAAAACAGGAGATCTTGCAAATAAGTTTCTTTAATGAATTAAATAAATAAATAAATAAAAAATGGTCGCCAATATACTTTTAGACTTTTAGTGTAATCGCTAATTAATTTTTATCATAATTTCTAATAAAAATGATTTATTTATTTTATAACTATTACTCTTGTAACACTTGTTTTCAGAAACCTGGAAACTATTTGCAAATATTCAGATGCCCTGTCCTAACTAAAGCATTCGTTCCAAAAGGAGTAATTACGGGACCTGATGGGCAGAAATAAACACAGAAATTTAAATGAGACGGTCAGTCCAACTGGGACTCATGTGTTCAACATTTATTGAGAATCTACAACACCTACAGTATTCTTGGTGATGCAGGTGATTGGAACAGCATCCAATGCGTTCATTCCAAGTAGACTAGTAGTAGTAGTAGTTACTACTTTGGACTCCAAAAGAAGAAAACAAATGTGACTTCCTCATGTGATTAAATAGTATTTTTGGTTGAGTAATGATTAATATATATCTATTTATTTTAAATATTTAATCAAATTTTTTTGTCTTTTTTCTTATTATATCATAAATTTTATTATATTTATCATTTTTTTCCTTTTTAATTCTTTTTCTGAGTGTAAGATGTTCAGCAAACATTTTTCTTAGTTGTAAAATGCCCCGAACTGAACTGACCTCTGCAATGATGGGAATGTATGCGAAAGAATATTATCCCACAAAACCCATTGAATCCACGAAAAGCTAGCACAGCTCATAATAGGTTTAATTATGAAAATATGGAATGCGTTAAAGAAAAATAATCTATGACGACACCTAGCTAACAGTAAATTAACATTTAAAGAGAAAAGAAGAAATATATATATATATATATATATATATATATATATATATATATATATATATAGTACTAAATATGATAATAGTAAGATAAAAAATAAATAAGTGTATGAGTACTGTATACATATCATCACCAATATAATAATTAACTAGGAAATCCTAAAAGAATCATTTTTCAGTTCTTAGTAGTTTACAAAAGGAAGAGGGTGAGGAGAGACGCGAACGTGTGTGGTTTTACAGATAAAAACCAGTATTTCCAGTGAGATACTTCAAGAAAATGCTAATCAGTTCCTTAGTGTAATGGTTATAAATAAAAGTTGAATTAAAATTAATTATTATATAAAAAGCAGTTTAACACATACTTCTTAAATATATAGTTAAAAATACTTAATACTTTTTAAATAATATCTTTTAACACACTATTAGTTATTAACAAGATTCATAGAAAGTAGCTTTGTCAAATCTCAGAAACCCTTTTTTAACAAAAGACAAAGAAAAAGATTAAAGTAATACACATAGTATAGGTGAGGTGATTAGGGTTGAATGCTTAATGAACGTCTTTTACTCTCCTGTCTCTTCTGGGTCCCTCACCAAGAGATATGAAGCTAGAACTTTCAGTCAAAATTTCCTGACTCCGAATGCAAAAATACCCAACCCAGTTTACGAAGGTCAAGAATCACACACACATATATATATAGCTGATTATTGTATATTTTATAATTATTTAGTTTAAATAATGAAAATTTGTGTTGCAGAAATTGAAAGATATAGGCAACGAAAGTACAGTGGAACAGTGTCCTCCACTACTCCCACAAATAGAAAGATAAAATACCAGAGAAGATCCGCACGGTTCCATTGCAAAGCGTGTTCAGCTGAGATTCTATCCTCTGCATGAAATCCTTAGCCTCTTCTATAGGCCTCGTTAATTCCTCTCGATACTTCACTAGCATGTCATAGTAAGCTTCCTGTTTTCCACACACCATATTTCAAAGTTTAAAACTATTCACAATTAGCAAAATAAAACCCAAAAAATGGGAAAGTGGAGGAAATTAATAATAAGAATTAAAAAAGAAGAAGAAGAAGAAAAACCACAAACAAATCACAAACCCACCATGAATTGATCAAGTTCTGGGTCCTTGCAAGTTTCCATTGACCTAACCAAAGATCGCTGCCGTGCCTCAAAATTCTCTTTAACCGTAGCAAAACGCGCCGCCACTTCTGGCGGAGCTCCTACCTACAAAGAAGCCAGTCATATAATTAAAGAGGAAATTAAGAATATCCACAAAAAAAACTATTTAATTTATATGTGTATATACGGGGCATATATACATATATTCATAATCAAATATTTTTTATGCAAGCTAATGAGAAATTAATCAATTAATCATTGCGGACCTTTTGGCAATCCATGTAAACTTGTAAAAGATTTGAGTAGTGAGGATGGTCAATGATTTTGGCTTTTATGGCTTCAAGTTCGTTAGAGCTCTGGCTCCCTCCTTGCTGAGGATGCAGCATGTGGTGAAGATTTGATCTCATTAGAGGATAGTGAAGATGGGAATTGTTGGACTCGGTTTTCACACTAGGGTGTGGTGCTTGATCCGGTTGAAAACAGTGATCCGATCTACCCGTTTGAAGATGAAAGGTGTTAAATGGAATTAGTTGGTGGTGGCGGTTTCCTACGCTTGAACCACCAGCCAAAGAATACAACAAATTTGCCCTTGGACTTGTGTTTTGGCTCAGGTGATTATTGGTGTATTCCTCCATTTATTCAATTAAAAAAAAACATTAAGAACTTAATTAATCAGCTATATGACCCAGCTGAACTAGAACTTCAACCAATAGGTACAACTATGTACAACTTCTCAATATCAAGAAGAAGCGATGGCCACAAACCCTACTTAATTGATGAGGTGTACAGCTTAAAACCCTAAAAGAGTAAGAGATTGGTGATGAAAAAATCTTATGATATGGACCACACCATCAACTGCGTAAGTCAGATTCAATTTATGTTGAAATCTAAGGTATCCAAGTGGAAAGGGTATACGGTTTTTGGGAGGATTTTAATGGAAAAGTAAGTGTGATGATTTGCACCACCAAATTTTGGGCAAAGACAGGGTAGAGAGAGAGAAAATCTTACAAGATTAGTTGTATAGGAGGTGAGAGAGAGAGAGAGGAGTGGTGCAATTAAATCCGGCAATGGCACTGTGTCTAGGACGCAGTTGACAAAAGCCTCTTTCATTTTGAAAATAAATAAATATTTTAACACTTATATATGCAAACTATTAGCCTAGAAGATACAGTAAGCCCATAACATTCGGGCATGGGTTTCTTGCTTTGATTCTATTTCTTACCCTCAATGTTGTTGTTTTTTAAGAAAAAAAAAAATACTGAGCAATTATTGCACATTCAAATATAAGTATATAACTCTTGTTTGTATATATGATGTTATGTTATATGTTATAATGTTTTATCTGTCATGTCTCTTGACTCTTGTACGTGAAGAACAGAAGAAACCATTTGTGTTCAACGCCTGATAATTATCATAATAGACGAAAAAAATTATGTGAAGATTTTTTTTACACTTTATTATAAGGAAATGAGCTGGAAAGTAAAAGGATGGATAATATTTAAACAATTTAAGAAATAAATTTGATTTAAATTTCTTGAACTAATTACAAATAACCTAGTATATGACTACTTATAGATATATAAGACACTTTTTGTTACGATAAACATACTTTGAATGACGTAAAAAATACTTTGAAATAATATAACTTGAAAACTATAAAGTATTAAACGTAAGAGAAATGTGTAAGAAAAGTACTACAAACCTAAAAAATACATAAATCGAGTTTAAATAAATATTTATTCCTAAGTACCAGCAAAAAAAAAAATATTTTTTTCACTTTAGAAAAAAAAAAACTATTATTAAGTAAATACTACTATTAATACTTCATTTTTCAACGTCAAAAGGGATCAGACCATCTTACTCTTGATCCTAGCCCTCGTGAGTTAGAGCCATAAATTACACAGATCAATCCATATACTGGTTCCATAAAGAAAACATGGAATTTAGCTTACACCAAGGAATTTCAACATTAACCTTACAAATAAGCTCTTATTTAACTATAACGCAACTTATTAAAAATGGTTAATTAAATTTGTGAATTAATATTATATATATAATATTAAAAATATAAAATGTAGTGATTATTATAATATTAAAGATCTTAATTTATTTCTTAAAAATAAAATATTATAAAAAGTACAAAAAATAAGAATTTAATTTATAGGCATTATTAATGTAAAACTTTATATATATTCAATAGAAATTCATCATATCGTAATATTATATTAATAGATAGAATTATGTGATAAAATAAGCAAGTTTTATTAGAAATTTGTTTTAAAAAAATTCTTTGACATTATATAAGTTAAATTTCAAAAAGAATTTATACTTCACTAAAAATATTAAATGATATAAAAAGATTATATTCTTTTTTATAAGCATGTGTTGCTTCTAAAACACCATTGACAAACACTTGCAATAATTGTTATTGTTAAACTTTTTTTAAAATTGAAATTATTCAAATTTTATTTGATATTAACTATGCTAAAGGATAGATTGAATTTATATTTTTATATATTAATATTAAAATGTTAGAAATGGTTAATTATAAAACTTTGATCAATAATTCATAGCTGATAACAAAATAGGATGAGATTTGATAAAATTATATTAAATTAAATACTGAATCTAAATTTTATTTAAAAGTTTATATTGGTCACATGTAATAATAATGTTATAAAGCGACGCTCATATAAAAACAGAAAAAAGTGAATGTCAATAATGACAGATAATTAAAAGTGTTACACCAGTCATGCAAATTTAGCGGGAACTAAAAATAAAAAGTATAATTTAAAGAAACTAAAACTTAACAAAAAAAATTACATGTACTAAAAGAAAAATGTGATATTTGTATAAATAAAAAAGATATTTAGATTTTAAGTTAGAATATTGATGTAAAATAAATACTTAAATATGAAATAGATTTATCTAAAAGTTTAATATTAAATAAGAATTTAAGGATAAAAATAAACTAGACTTTGATAGACTTAATCAGTAGAGACTAATTCGTAATTATAAACTTCGAGTTTGTCTTTACTTGTTACAAGCTAATTGGGTTTGACTTATTTCAAGACGTAACTTAACCTAATAATCGTAAGTCTAGTGACTTCTTGATTGCATTGGTCTCGGAAAGCCCTCGGTACCGGGCTAAGGATGGAAGCAATTCCACCTTGATGGCACCATAATTTTTTTATTTGTAAATTTTTATCATAGTTAACTTAAGGTGTCATATTGTACTTCATTACATCACACTTGGATACCAAAGATTATCGTTCACACTCATACCACAACAAAACGACAGTACGCAATCATAAAACCATATTATTGAGTCATGATGTTGGTGACAAGGACAAGTCTCCTTTGATTTTTTTATTTTTTTTTAGGATTTTGTGCCTTTTTCATGAGGAGTTATGTGTAGTTTAATTGTGTGGTCAAATACTTGGCATTAATTCTAGAAGCCAACAGGGGCGAAGAGTTTCTTAATCAACAAGTTCAAAAGGAATGGATCAAGTTTGGAGGTGAAAACAATGTGAAAAATGGAAGAGAAAAAAAATAGTTTTATACTTAAAATATGTAAGGTCTCTTGTAAGAATAAGTATACCACGTCCAGTAATAATAGTAGATTTAAAAGTTCGAATATCGAAGATCAATTGTATTTTTAGTTAGTCAAATTTATTACATTAATAGTTGAGGTGATTAAAAAAGATTTAAATAATTTATGATTTTGGTTTTTAGAAGAAAACAAATAAATTAATGTAAAGAGAGATTTGAGTGATAATAAAAGTGACTAGGGATTACTACCCATTAGTACCATTTTTTTCCAATCTTAATGCTAATGGAATTCTTTCTTTAGTTAATTATTAATTCCCAAAATCAACTAAAGTCTATGATCAAGGTCAGAAGATGTTCTTTGCCTTAAATCAATACCTGAATGATTATAAATTTATCAATTTAAGTTCAAAGATAAAATCTACTCTATGGATGATTAATTAAATATTAACTAATCTATTGAAGATTACTTAAACATTCTCTACCTAGATCCATCAATTACATGTAGATTATCACCATTATGCAATAAATTAAGTATTAGAATGGTCAGTTTCAAACAAATAGTAAGAACAAGGAAAAGAAATAATTAACATAAAACAATGAGGAATTTCATTAAAAACAAAAAGAGGAGTACATTTTGACCATTACATCATAACCTTCGAACTAAGGGGACCAACTCCTCATGATCAAAGTAAAACTAGCAATCCTATATGAGATAAACATAGACATACCAATAGGTAGGAACGATGATCACAATTTGTTCTAACGATCGATGTAGCTCACATTTCACAGCTCTCAAAAGCCTTCAAAGTTTCCTCAAATTCATAAAAAGATAAAAGAAAACAAAAGATTGTTTTTACAAAGTGTAGAGACTTGTATATAACTTTCTAAAAATATCAGTCCAAAAAGTCAAACTATGGTCGTGGTAAAATCCACCACAGTTGTGATCGGAAGTGATGTTGAAACTCTGGGACGTTGTGGATTGACTATGATCCTCATGGTTGACCACAATCCTCATGAGTTAATCGCGACCGTGATTAAGTTACCATGACCATTATCTGATTATTAATGTTGTTTTGAGGGATTATTATCATTTTATCGTAATTTTCTATTTACCATGACCATGATAAATGTACCATGACCATAATCAAATGTAAAGTCCTTAAATTTTCATAAAATCGTACAATTTTTAACTTTTTTCACTCAATTGATTGATTATACTTCTGTAATACAAAATTAATGTTCAAACATAAGTTCTATAAAAAAAATGCATGCAAAATGACACAAAAATTTACACAAAATATCGCTCTAATTTGATTTTGATAAGGCTTTACTTAAATATGTTTATTATGTTAAAAAAATTGAAGACCTGACATGAAAATATGTTAATAAGTCGGTCAAGGATTTAACTTTCGAATAAGTTATGTTAGGCCTTAAAAATTGACCGATAACAAGTAAATAAATAAAGTTCAAACTTTCTAATCACAAATTATATATGTGAGGCTCTAGCCTATCAAATCCTACGTTTTTTTTACTCCTAAATGTTTATTCCATATTAAAGTTTTTAATTAGGCTTGATTCATATTTAAACATTTATTTATCTTAATTTTTAATTTAAGATTTAGATATTTTTTCATCCTTATAAATGTGACTTACTTGTTGATAGATATTAATTGTTGATGAAATTAATAAGTAACATAAAAATTCAAAAACATTTCGAACATGAGCATGAACATGTGCACATATTTAGATTAAAGTTAAAAGAATTAATTTAAAACACTTTCACTCTCAAAATAAAAAATAAATCTCATTTTATATGTTAGAACACGTATTTTTACGTTGAAATTAGAAAATACATGGTGAAGTAAAAATTCACCAAACATAGCTCACATTGTGTATTAAAGTAAAAATTTATTTTTGCTTTATGATTTCCTTGGTGAAGCAGCACAGGACCGATGATGGAAAGTAAAATGAAGGTGCAAGGTATGCAGAATGGTGAAAACAGGTGGGTGAGCGTAGGTCAGAATGTTTTTCCTTTTAAGGCTTCCACTCTCAGATAAATAGATCGATACCTCCCTGTGAGGGCCTTGGACATATATACTTTTCAGTTTCCTTTTTAAATACTATTTTTTCTCTGAGACAGATTGGACATCTGAATGAATGAATTGAGTGAGGTTTCCTTCTCTTCTTTTTCTTCCCCACTCTCCAGTACTGTTCGTGTTCGTGGGGATTCATTAATCATTAGTCATTCAACAACACTATCCTTCGCCACTTCTCATCCCTTCCTAAAGCCACAAAGAAAGGAAAGAGAGATTAAGAAAAGAATAATAAAAAAAACAAACTTAATGGTAGATTTTGATTCTTTAGCTAAGTTGATATATTTTTTATATGTTTATATGGGCATTGAAAATGAATATATATATATATATATATCTGATATTATTTATCAATTTTATAAATAACTAATTTCTGTTGAAATATTTAACTAATATTTTTAATAATATTTTTTATTCACAAAATTTATATTTAAAATCCTACTTAAAAGAATCAAATATAATATTACTTGTATCCCCGTACCCTTTAAGGTGGATTTATCCCTGTGTTTAATATAGAAAAAAGGTGTAAGAAAAGAAAGATATATGTGTATAAAATAACATAAATGCTATTTGTAAAGATAAAAAAATAACTAGTCTTTTAATTATAAAAGTTATTTTTTCTTCTGATTTAGAATGGTTGAAAACATAGATACATCTTACAATTTTTTTTCTTCCTTCCCTTCTCAAGTAATACCAAACAATAAAAGGAATTAAACTTTGGTTATTTCCATTCCTCTAAGCACTTTCATTCCTTCCAAAGTGTAATAGTTCAACCTTCCAATAAAAACATCAATTATAGGTGGGTAAACAGGGTAGCTTGATTCATTTTGGTGCACGTTTAAATAGATCACACGATCCACTTACTAGATGAACCATATTTTTGTTTAGTCCATGCCCAACTCATTTATGGTTTAACTCGCGAGCTAGTGAACTAGTATGTAGGACCAATATATAATAAAAAATATAAAAAATTGAAAAATTATAAAAATGAAAAAAACAGAAAAATATAAGAAAATATACATAAATTAATGAAATATTAAAAGTTAAAATAAGAACATATCTATAACACTCAAACTTAAAACAAATTGCAGTAAAAAAGCATAAAATAAATCATAAAAAGTATTATTTATAACTTTTTATATCAAGAAATTATAAATATTCAAATACTAATTTATATATGCTGCACTCATTCTATATCTGCCAAATCTTCATTTAATTAATGTTTGGCATATTTCTTCATTCTTATCTTTTTTTAAAAAAAAGAATACCAAAAGGACTTCCAAAAAGTAAAACAGAAAAAGAAAAAAAAATAATATAATTATAAATATTATAGAAACTGGATCTAATGTCTATGATTTAAGTCTTATAGATTAATCACGGGGTGAATGATTGCGGAAAGTTTTCGTCCATTATTCTTATTCATACACTTCATTTGTTCAGTTGGCTACAGCCAAGCTGCATTATTGGGGCTTTAGCTTTACCTTTTGTCAATCACATCACCTTCTAATCATATTATGTGAATGAGCTGTTACGGACTTACGGTCATGTCATTCAGAATTACACATGCAAAAAATAATAATAATAATAAATAAAAGACTTCGACAGAGAATACCCGTTAAAATCAATTACGCTAACAATTTACATTAGAATAACAAAACATAGACCCGGTGTGATAAGTGACTAATAATTTAGACTTTTAAGTATATGTATTTAATTCCTAACTACCTGCATAAAATAATATTTGCAAGGAAAAGTCTCGCGATACTTTACTTTCTTAAAAATTAATCTTATGATTTTCTATTGTAAAAATATCTGGTTTTCAAAAAAAAAATAAAAAATAAAACATAGGACATTATTTCGATGGAACAGTAATATAAATGGTCCATGATGGACCATGTGATTTAATCCATAATATAGATTGTTTCGATAATTTTATTATTTTATACTTTTTAATCATGGATGTTTTATAAGTGGTAATGACGTTTATACCTTTAATGAAACTAAAACTTATAAAGTCCTATTGGGTTCATTTGGTCAGAATTTTTAGTTAATAACTTTTTTATAAACTAGTTAATAACTTAATAATACTTAAAATTTTAATGTTTAATTATTATCAATTTAATATCAAGATTTTAATAAAATTGTAATTAATTAGTCATACGTAACCCTAAACTTAAATCTCCAATATGAATCTTGCACCTCCTCGCAGCGACAAGATGTGTACCTCGCACACGACTCCGAGCCAAGTCCCCCCACCACAAAGAGGATAGCGATGCGATCATCAGTGTCCAATCTCGCATCATAGTAACAAACAAAGTCCCGATTTTTAGCCTTCCAAACAGAACCCAGGTTTCTGGATACACTTCTTCGCACGAAAAAAGGACCTGAGAAAAAAACCTAAACATGGATCTGTTCTTTTTCTTCACCCCGCTTTGGTTTTGTGTTTGCCTCTTCCCCTTCCTCTGTGGTGAGAAAATTGCACATTTGAAGAAAAAAAATATAATAAAAAAACAGAGGGTAAAGCAAAAGTATCAATCTAGTTGTTTTGGGAGCAATGGATGTGGTGGTTGGGTTTCTCGGTATGACGATCCAGAAGACGGTGGCGGTACTGCCGATGACGGCAGCGACAACGACGGTCGTTGGTGCGGTTCTGATAAGAATCGTCGTGTGAAGTTGGTTTTGAATCCGACAACAATCCCACAGAAGATGGTGATAAAGAATTGTATGAAGATCTAAAGTCATTTGCATAAGTAAAGTTTTAAGTTTATGATCGTTACCAACCACCGTGGTGTGGTGGTTAGTAGCATTCCTAAACTTTACGTTTCATTGTACATCTAGGGTTTTAACTTAACAACTTTTGATGACTGCAAGTCTGCAATGACTAGAAATACATGTAGATAGATATATGTTGTAATTATATATAGGCAGCATATGTGGTACGTTAACTGTAGTTATATATTATAGTAAATTAATAATGTTGCCTCAATTTGTATGCGTAGATATCATGTTGTGGACGAAATTAATGACTTTAATTGTTGACAAGAGGATCAAGGTGAACAAAGGAAAACTCATTCTCATTGAATGTGAAAAGGGGAAAAACTCACTCGCATTACAGATAGGATTAGGCCTTATATATTAATCTATACAAGGTGAGAAATTTTCTAACCTCCTAACAGAATTGTAACTAACTAATTACAAAACTGATGGTAATAAAGTTGATAGCTCCCCTCAAGTTGGATGGTGTATGCTGCACAATCCCAACTTGGACATCATGGAGGAAAAAGAGGGAGAGTGAAGGGGTTTAGTAAACACATCAGCCAGTTGTGACTGCGAAGGAACTGGGAGGAGGTGGATCAGTTTTGACTGCAGTTTTTGTCGAATGATGTGGCAGTCCAGTTCAATATGCTTGCTGCGTTCATGGAATGTTGGGTTGTGGGCAAGATATATGGCAGATTTGTTGTCACAATAAACTGAAGCTGATTGGGGAAAGGTAATGTTAAGATCTTGGAACAAGTATTGTAACCACTGTAACTCACATGTTAATGAGGCCAACGCACGATACTCTGCCTCAGTAGATGAACGAGAAACAGTGTTTTGTTTCTTAGATTTCCAGGAAATGAGAGAGCTACCAAGTAAAACACAGTAGCCGGTAATGGATCGCCTAGTATTAGGACAGCAAGCCCAATCGGAGTCAGCAAAACCATGGAGTTGAAGTGGGCTGTGACTAGAGAGTAGAATTCCCTTGGCAGGACAAGATTTTAGGTACCTTAGAGTTCTTGTAGCAGCTTGATAATGAGGCACTAAGGGATTTGAAACATATTGACTAAGGTGTTGAACAGAGAAAGAGATGTCTGGCCTTGTGTGAGTCAAATAAAGAAGCCTGCCAATGAGTCTTCTATAGCCAGAAGGATCATCAAAGGGAACACCATCAGTGGCAGATAATTTGGTGTGAGGATCAAGAGGTACTGAAGCCGGTTTGGAACCCAAAAATCCAGTATCTTCAAGTAGCTCAAGAGTGTACTTTCTTTGATTTAGGAAAATACCAGAAGATGACCTTGCAATTTCCAGGCCAAGAAAGAATCGAAGTTGACCAAGATCTTTGATCTTAAATTGTTGATCAAGGAATAGTTTGACAGACTTTATCTCTTCCATGGAAGTGCCTGCTAACACAATGTCATCAACATAGACTAATAGAGCTGTAAAGGAAGTGTCATCAGACCTGACATAAAGGGAATGATCTGCTTGAGAGACTTGATAGCCCAAAGAAGTAAGAGCAGTAGAGAGTTTGGAATACCATTGACGGCTAGCTTGCTTCAACCCATATAAGGACTTGTTTAATTTGCATACCTTGGAAGGGGAAGAAGCATCATAACCAGGAGGAAGAGACATATAAACCTCCTCATTCAAGTCACCATGCAAGAAAGCATTGTTGACATCCAGTTGTTCAAGATGCCAACCCCTAACAGCAGCAACAGCTAGTAAAACACGTACTGTAGTCATCTTGGCTACTGGGGAAAAAGTGTCAAAGTAGTCAACACCCTCCATCTGAGTGTAACCTTTGGCCACAAGCCTGGCCTTGTACCTTTCTATTGTGCCATTGGCATGATACTTGATTTTATATACCCATTTGCAACCTACTGGAACCTTTCCACAAGGAAGATCCACAACAGTCCAAGTTTTATTTACCTCAAGAGCTGTAATCTCAGCATCCATGGCCTTCTTCCAACAGTCAAATTTGGAAGCTTGGTTATAGGTTTTGGGCTCAATGGTGGAAGAAATAGAGCAACAAAATATTTTGTAATCAGGAGAACAATTATTATAAGATAAAACAGAAGAAAGGGGGTAAGCAACATTACTTGAAAACTGATTGGTACAACTAGATATGACATTGCAGTGATAGTCCTGTAAATAACCAGGAGGTCGTTTTGGACGAGTTGACACTCTGGTAGATAAGGGTAAGGGTGGCTCTAAAGTAACAGGAACATTAGTAATGTGGGATGATGTTTGATCTATTGAATTTTGATCAAGATCAGAAGTAGGATGAGTAGGATGAGCTGTAACAGCAGGGGTAGGTAAGGAACTAGAGTCCAAAGTGTGATCTATGGGTGGAATGGATGCAGGGCTGGTGCTTGTACTGTCTATCAAACCGGTGGATAAAGGAGAGGAGTCCACACAAGGATGAGGTGAGATGTCCAAAGGATCATCATAAAGTGGAAAATTAGATGGAGTATTTGAGGGAGTGGGTCCAGGAACAGTTTTGAAAGGCAAACAATGCTCATAGAAAATAACATTGCGTGAGAGGAAAATATTGTGTGAGTGAAGGTCATAAAGCATGTAGCCTTTAGTACCATCTTTGTAACCAATGAAAACACATTTTCTGGCTCTAGAGTCAAATTTGGTACGATGTGCTTGTATAGTAGTGGCATAGGACAAACAACCAAAGACTTTAAGGTGGAGAAGGGTAGGTGGTAATTTGAATAACAATTCATAAGGGGATTTAGACTTAAGTAAGGGACTAGGAATTCTGTTTATAACATGGACAGCATGTTGAACACAAAAATTCCACATAGTGAGAGGAACATTGGAATGAAAAAAGAAGGACCTAGCCACATTCAAAATATGCTGGTGTTTACGTTCAACTACACCATTCTGTTGAGGGGTCTCAACACATGATTTTTGATGGATAATCCCCTTAGATAGAAAGAAATCGTTTAAGGCAAATTCAGTCCCATTGTCAGATCTAAGACATTTTAAGGATGTGTTGAATTGATTTTCTAGATAAGCAACAAAGTTAATAATGTGGTTTTTAGTTTCACTTTTATTTTTGAGAAAAATGACCCAGGTAAATCTGGAATAATCATCTACTAAGGTGAGAAAATATTTATGTCCTAGAAGGGAAATGGTGGAATATGGACCCCAAACATCAGCATGCAATAGTTCAAAAGGAGATAAAGAAGTAGTAATGCTATTAGGAAAAGGAAGCCTCTTTTGTTTAGAAAAATGACAGCTGTCATAAGGTGACATGTTGTTCTTACAAGGTATGAAAGGAAATTGTTTAGAAATGGCTTGCATACCAGAATTTGATACATGTCCTAATCTGGAATGCCAAAGCTCAAAAGAATGAGAAGAAATTGAATTACAAGAACGAATCATATCAGCAGTATCTATCACATACAATCCTCTTTGAAGCTTAGCTGTACCAATCGTTTCCAGAGAATGATTCTGCAAAATCTTGCACAAATCAGTAGTGAAACTTAAATGGCAATTATTTGTACTAGCTAATTTTGTGACAGACATCAAATTGACATGAAAGCAAGGAATGTAAAGAACATGATGGATAGTAATTAAAGGTGAGATAACTACACTACCAGAGATGGAAGCTAGAACCTGTGATCCATTGGGTAAAGAAACAGGGACAGGGACAATGTTTTGATAAGTGGTAAGAGAGGAAAGATCAAAAGTAATATGATCAGTAGCACCGGTATCTAGTATCCAAAGAGAAGGATTCTTACCATTCGGATTGGAGGAAGGGGAATGCAAAGCAAAGGGAGATGTGGTTACTGAATTGGCCTTTGGTTGAGAACCAACTTTTGACTGTTGAAGAGCTTCAAGAATGCCTTGGTACATCTCTTGTGTAAACTGAAAACTGGACTGTGCAGAGGAACCTTGTTGGGTTGATTCCAGAGCAGAAGCATTTGAGGTATTGTTGGCCTGAGATGATGATGATGAATTCTTGGACTTATTGGTCTTGTATCCGGGAGGGTAGCCAATCTTCTCAAAACAATTGTCGACGATGTGATTTGTTTTGCCACAGTGAGTGCAAACTCGATTACCACCTTTAGAAGAGCCCTTGCCTTTGTTGTAATATCCCCCTTTACCATTGAAATTGCTCTGATTGGAATTGACTTGCATAGCCATAGCAGAGTCAGAAGTAGCTTCAGAGACTGAATCAGAATTAGAGCCTAGCATTTCACGTTCTTGTTGAATAACCAGGGAGAAAACGTGATCAATGTCCGGGAGAGGATTCATCATCATGATTTGTGATTTAGAATGCGAAAACCGGTCATTCAAGCCTTTAAGAAAGCGAACAACGTAATCTTGTTCGCGATAAACCCTAACAGAATCAATTCCACCACAAGAACAGGGAATTGAGCACTTACAGTGAGGGATTGGACGATAATTCTCCAATTCGTCCCAGTAGATCTTCAATTGAGTGAAGTAATCAGATACATCAAGCGTTCCTTGACGGAAACGATACAGATCCTCTTGTAGATCGGAAATGCGGAAGATATCACTCTGAGAAAACCTAATACGTAGATTCTTCCAAACACCAGCAGCGGTATCGATCCAAAGTACCGATTTTGCGATGGAATCAGAAATTGATCGGTGAATCCAAGCGAGAACCATAGTGTTGCAGCGGATCCACGGTGCATATAACGGATCGGAAACGGGAGGTTTGGGAAGAGATCCATCGATGAACTTGTCTTTGTTCTTCGAAATTAACGCGATGTGCATCGAATGGGACCAAGTGTGGTAGTTCTTGGCCGTTAAAGAAGGAGAAACAAGAACTAGAGCTGGATTCTCATTCGGATGCAGATAGTATGGATTCGCAGAGTTTGTAGAAAAATCAACGAAGTTCTGGAGTGCCATTGATGAAACTTCAAAAGAAAGAATGAATCAAAAGATAGAAGGAGATCAAAGATTCAACAGAAAAAGGAAGAATAACAATTTTGGAAGAAGTGCAACAATGGCTACCAGAACTCATGTGAGCTCTGATACCATGTTGACAAGAGGATCAAGGTGAACAAAGGAAAACTCATTCTCATTGAATGTGAAAAGGGGAAAAACTCACTCGCATTACAGATAGGATTAGGCCTTATATATTAATCTATACAAGGTGAGAAATCTTCTAACCTCCTAACAGAATTGTAACTAACTAATTACAAAACTGATGGTAATAAAGCTGATATTAATTTAAAGAAATTAATGAAAGGTAATGTTAGCGTCCAAAAAGAAAATATTAATAATCTATAATTAAGAGAAAAAACACAAATTGAAAATTGTAAAGAGTGAGGGATGAGTGGGAGTAGAGTAACAATTTGTTGCGTGTGAAGAATTAAACAACTTTATTAAGAAACATACGTGGTAAAGAAACATCCGCAAAGAAAATGTAACGTGACGCTTTTATATCACAGAAACTAGTTTTTATAATGCATGGTCATTGGTTATATATTATCTTCTTTTGGTTTTGAGATTCCCTTTGAATGTTAGTGGCATAAGCTAACTTTGCACTTTTTAACCGAAGTTCCAAAAAATTAACTGAATAGTAAATTCAAGAGTGACAACAACTACTTTAAGAACAAAATCAGTAAATCTTATTTTTATTTCTTTTCCATAATGCAAGCAATCATAACATTACATAACAACTTTGTGTGCAGCAAACCGCACAAAGAATTAAGAAAATGTTCAAAACCACGAATGCATGACAACACAATCAATAAATGCGAATTCAGGGACGCTTATAAATCGATTGATACCACCAGTGATGAGTCACCCTTGTCAACAACGAAGGTCTTGGTAACTTTCTTTGCTAAGGTCACAACTTCAACGTTGTATGTTCCACTGAAGCCTCTGAAGCTGAATTGCCCTTGCTCATCAACATAACCATGGCTATGAGACAACCACTCTTGTTTGAGAGCAAGGTATCTTTTCCCAGCTTCGTTGAGTTCCCCTTCTGCATTCACTAAGTGCGAATTTTCCCTGCTCATAAACAACTCCCAAAATCCCCATAGCATAACACCATCTATAGCAGGGTGTGCCAAAGCTTCCCGCAGCATAACTTCAAGATCATCAGCTCTCACATATTCATTAGTGGAAGACACATCAAGCTCAGTGAACCATATTGGTATGCCAAGAGTTCCCATTTTATCAAGGGCAGAACAAACAATAGGCCCCACAGGACTATCTATGTGACCTTGAATTCCTATTCCTCCAACTGGGGCACCTTGCTCTTGCAAATCAAGAACATGTTGAATGTACTTTTCTGGTGATGATCTAGTGTCACATCCATCTTCAACATGATAATCATTCACAAAAAGGGTAGCAGATGGATCTAATTGGTGTGCAATCTTGAACATGTTTGCCCTTATATCCTTACCTAGTCTATCTTGATAAAACGTACCATGCAACATTTCATTGTTAACATCATAGTGCTTGAACTTGCCTATGTAGCGAGTTAATAAGCCATTTAAGCGGTTTTGGACAGCTGTCATCAAATCATTTTTATTCAGTGATTTGATCCATTGCTGAACGGTGCCGTCCACATCCCAGAAGATGCAATGACCCCGGGTGTCTATCTTGTTCTTCTGACATAAGTCTAACATTTCATCGGCATCCTTGTAATTCAGATTCCCTTGTTGTGGCTCAGTCCAATACCACTTCAACTCATTCCCGAAAACAGCCCAGTTAAAATGTTTCACAAAGAAGTCAACAAAATCTTCGTTGTCAATGTTGCTTCTACTAATGCACGATCCAATGGGGAAATCGTTTTGTACTTGTTTGACTCTCACCAAGGTTCCAAGATTTCCAATTGAGTCCAGCCCAGAGAATTTCAGGATGATTTCCCGCTTACGGATCTGCATAGGAGCAAGTGAGAAATACTTGAAATGAGAGACGGGGAAAAATTACAAAGAATGTAAATAATCACACTCACTTATCCTATAAATGCAGAATGAATATATAATTAAAAAAAATAGGCATTATTGTCTGAACAAAGTATAATAGTAAGCTTCCTGTAACATTTTTTTCTGCAGTGTATATAATTTTATTGTTATAATAAAAGGGGAATGAATTGTGTCAGTTGGCAAATCATACAGGGCATAGGAAATGGAAAGGAGATAAACATGTTTTCTGGTTTCATTTTTATGGACAAGACAACATGTTACATATTTAAACAATATTCTGGTCCCATGCCAATCTATTAATCATTTTCTAAACATGTTATGAGTCTTGAGACTACCCTAGGAAGATAAAAGTCAAGAAATTTTTTTAGGATTAAAATCAACTATAGTCATATATTCAGGGATTAGAAACATTTAAGTTTAATATTAGATGTATAACATGACTAGATTTTACCTTGTCTGTCTGTCTCCTTAAATATTTAAACCTTGCATGTCTATCAACAGCAAAAATCTGAAGTCCAGCAACCATCAAGTCTAAACCAGAAGCAGGACCTTGAATATAAACCATAACCTTAGATGGTTGCTTTTCAATTCTAAAAGACCCACCAATTTCATGCCACCTGTCATCAGCAACCTCAACTTGTCCTCCATTGACCCACTGGTTATCAACACTGAGGGCAACATTCACATTCTGAGGCCCTGTTGATCTAGAACCAATTCGGACCCAAGCAGATACTTGATAAGTTAAAAAAAGTTTCAATTTCTCAGTGATCATCTGAGCAGGACCCATCCATGTTTGTGTACGATTGGTTACAAGGATGTGGCGTCCACTTAAGGATTCATGAGGCCCAAGAGAGTCTCTTGCTATTGGTGGAATTATACGCGGTGAACCAGTTCCAACGCTCAAAGTACAATTACCCAGAGGAAACCATCCATTGGTGCCATTGGCCAGATTACTGTTTTCAATTATATTAACACCAAAAGCAGCACCCTGCAAAAAAAGAATCAATGTTTAGGCCCTTGAAAGTTGTAACATACATCATAATTGGCCATATAATACAACAAAAACTATATAAATATGTGCAGAAAATATGCTAACTTCTTTTATTTGAAGTTTAAACGACGAGTGAATACAAAGAAATTCCAGGAATTGCTAATTTTATACTATGTTAAAGTAATTTACAGACAATAATTAGAAAGTCCAACCTCACAATCCGGGGGTGTTGAAGGTGGTGTTTTATCTGCATGTTTTATAACCAAAGTATTGACAAGAATGTCAGCGCCTGGAGGAGGGCCTTCTAAGTAAACTACAACTTTTGATGGGGAACCATTTAGAAGGAACTTTCCCTGCATTTGAACCCAATCTTTATCTGTTGCCTGTACACTTTAAAACACAAGATTTTAATCAGCAATTGTAGAAGAAGCATTCTGATATCAATTATTCATGATTTTGAACTACTGCACCAAGTACCAAGAAAATAACCACTACAATCATATCATATAGAGTTTTTAATGAAAAGCAGTAATAAGGAAATGAGATAGGCTCATTGACACTAACTTGGCAATGCCTATATACTGCTCCCGACAATCTGGTGCTTGAACATACAAAGTAGCCCTTACATCAGAAGTTGTAATATTGTTCCCAAATATCCGAACTACAGCAGTAACCTCGTAGGCAAGCTTGCGCTGCACTCTTCCGGTGATCTCCTGCTGAATACCGTTCCAGCTTTGCGTACGTTCTGTTGCAGATGCAAAGACTTTACCAGTCTTTGGAAGAATTTTCCCTTCTCCCATAGAATCATGTAATGCAATCTTGCAGCCTCTTCCAGACCAATTATTCAGGCCATCATCAAACTGGGGGTTTATTATGATGCTTTCTTCTTCAGTGGAAACGCATCCCTTGTTTGTTGTCTTTTGAAATTAAAGGCAAATGCATCACAATTCACAAGTTAGTGTGTAAATAATATAAAGATTTCACGAAACAAAAAAATATATGAAAAAATAACGTTACATACTATATTTATACTTACAAGAACAATAGTAGGTAATTTAGTTCTAAATAAACTGTTTGTAATTTTATATGATCCATTTATTTCCAATGTTATTATTTGCTATATATGGTTCCCTATTCACACACCTTAATGGGTTAATGCGGAACTCTTGTTAACAAACTAAATACGGTAAAGCAACACAAGCACATAAAAACTTGCTGAATAGTGAGTAGTAAAAGTGCATGCCTCAGAGTGGTTTCCTGCATTGATCTTCTGCAAGTTTTCCATAGCTTCTCCAAACTTCTAAGCCAATACAACAATCAATCAGGAGACCTTCAATTAGGAAGAAAAAAGAAAATTAACTCATCGTCAAACAAATATGACTCACTAAGAGAACACTCTTGATGAAGACAATTTTCTTACAGTGGGAGTGAAGGTTGGATGGAGACTCTGCTTGCGAAGCCAAAGGACCACAACCTCTTCAATATATATATATATATATATATATATATATATATATATATATATATATATATATACTGAATCAGCAAATTTGCGAGTGAAGACTACGAAAAAGTGTGGGGCCAACCAGCCTAACTCATGAACGAGAACCCCATTGTAGGAAATGGGAATGTCGTTAGCTTTTCGTCTCAAATGAACTTCATAACTGGTTATTACTAAATACCCTTTTAAGTAATTAAGTAATCCCAATAAAAGGGAGAAAGAAAGAGTTTCCTTTCTGTTTTTGCTTTTAATTATGCTTCCCTGTTGCTTTGTCTTGCAGATAAGCAATGCTTGAATTGGAATGGAAGCCTAAGGCTCGCACGTTGAGGAAAAACGCTTTGGTTCCTTAATTTAACGTAACCTCTGATTCATTCGCACGAGACTTCAAGGTTTTGCCAGAGTTAGGTGGACATAGATGTTCGACCCATTTACAGTATTATATTGGCGAACTTAATTCACGTTCAATTTTCTGATATTAACATATAATCGAGTGTTGTAAATATTTTGCAACCGAAATAATGTCCGCCACTTTTAGCCAAAATAAATAAAATATTGAAAATCGGTATCATTAGGATATTGTTTAAGAAATTAAAAGAAAAAATAATAATTATTGTATAAATTACACAAGAATTTAAGAAAAATTGCGGACAACACAATTTTTCTTCTATAATAAAAATATTTGTACTTTAAGTTCTTTTACTAATATCCTTCTGACACTAATTAACATTTACTAAATAATAAATGCCTATTAAGACAGTAAAGTTGTTTTAGCTCAATAAATAATTTTAAATATATGACTAACTTAATATTTAGAAAGATATTTTTGACACTAGTTCTATCTAATTTAAACATAATTATTCTTTATAGAATATACCTGGGTTTCGTACATGAAAAAAAAATTGCCTTCAGCTAGGCTTTGTAAAATTATGATGTAACGGAACTCCTTAAGCATATCATATTATCATTCTGTTTTGCAAAAGCCAACTTGCAACCGAAAAAATGTCATGGTGCAAGGTAGCCATATTATCCAATTTAGATAAAAGAAAAATGAACCGTTGAAGTTAAGTGTTGTCTGTTTGTGTATGATGATCTAATGTATAATGTGGCAATAGATTCCTTGTCAGTTAGGTAAACCAAATATAGCCTTGTGCTTGTGCACACATCGAGGGTTCCTCCTTCTTGAAACTTGCAGTTATTAACAAGGATTCGATTATTCGCGAATGATGAGTGGGTTGACTTAACTAAAATTCATTTTCATTTTTCATTCAAGAATATACTTATTAGAGTGTGGAAGATAGTGAAATAGAAAGAAATCAAGGCTCCCATCATTAAGGGAAGGAACTGTTAACTCATTGACAACTGCACCAAATTTATTATAAGTAGTAAAGTATTCGGAAGTCCAAATATTGAATTCACAAGGACTTTATTTATACTTAGATTAATACAAACCCAATTTACAAGCAAGAGATAATAAATTTAAAATAAAAGATAAAGAAAGATAGTAGATAAGATAAAGATTTGAAGATAAAAAAGATAAAAGATTTAAATTAAAAAATGATAAAGATAAAAAAGATAAGATAAGAAAATTAAAAGATAATAAAAAATAAAAGATGAAGATGAAGATAAAGAAATATAAATTCAGAATGTGATAATGTTGAGACCTAGTCTGCCTTATTTGTCTAAGATTTATTATTTTAGATTTTTTCTCTTATCGATTTGGTGAATTTTTTCCTACCCACATTTGTTAGAATATTTGTTCCTTATGTCTCACGATGACAAGCCTATCTTACATATCTATCTCTCAAATGTTTTTGAAAAGACTCAATAGATAAAATACATGAAGTTCTAATTCTAGATGTAATGCAATCACTCTATGTCTAGCAATAATTTTATTAAGATACCCCTTCCTTTTAGTTCTATTAGAAATTATTCCCCATCAAGCGACTAAGTCCTAAAACAAATGCATGCAAAACTTTCTTTGTTTTTCTATTAAGGATTAGCCTCTGTCGAGCACCTAACCCTTAAAGATGATGCAAAAATGAATGATACGTGAAATTAAAACAAGAAAGGATAATAGGAAGAAAAAAAATACATGTTTGCATTGATAAATATGAAATGTACAATACATCTTTTGGGTTTTTAGGTCTGCCAGATCCTAACTAAGGGTTTAGTTTCTCATAGCCACAAGGGACCTTACACTTGAAAAGGGGTATAGAAATTGATGGAGGAGAAAGGATGGAAAAAGAACATAAAAAAAAAAGATTTCCCCTATTAGAGATGTTCAGGTTTAGGATGTATTCATTAGAGAGCTATGAGTCTCTGGGGTGATGTCTTTTCTCCTTGGCTTGACTATTGTTGGAGTGGGCTTGAGCCTGATGTTAAAAATCTTTCTTATTCATATCTTTTATATTTTTTGAATCTTTTCCGCTTTTAATCCCTCTTTTTCATATCTGCAAGCTATAAATAAAAAATATTAATTCCTAACATTTAAACCAAAAATAACTGTCAAATAAATATTTTTAAAGATATTTTTAATATATTTTTATTATAAAAAATAATTTATATTTAACCGTTATCGGAACCAATAAACCAATATTTTATCCTTCCAATTCTAATCAAGGAAGGAAATAATTGATAATGAAATGGAAGATTCAATGTAAATAACGAACACACCTTCACTCCACTACATATCAAACAAGGAAATGCATATTAAATGAGTCTAATTTAATTGATTGAATAAAATATTCGAGTGTTGTAAATATTATATTACCATCTTTTATTCATACCGATAAAAAAAAAACAAGTAATTGCATGTGTAAATTTTGAAATTTAACAAAGGTTTTCTCAAACTGGTAATGGAGTGAATAAAAAAATAAAAATGGTCGTCAAAGACATCACCTAAGGGAGAAAGAAGAACACAGCATACCATGGTTTCAGCAAATTGTGGTTAAACAGGGTAGACGCCACACAAATTGTGTGTATCCCTTTCGTGGATAGTGGACATTGAAACACAAGCATTGTTCTTTCCCTTTTTGTCTTTTTTTAGCAGAGAAATATTTTTCTTTCTATCGACTCTGTTCTGACTTTGTTAGGTGCTGGGTTTGCTGTTGCTGGTTTCGAGGGTCCAACACCTCCAGAAGAAGAAGAGAAGAAGAGCTAAGGGAAGGAACTTGCTATTTTTCATTCATGCCTTTGTATATTGTATTACACTTATTTATACTAATTCAATTAACAAAATTGCTACCCCTTTGGAATATTCCAGATCAAGTTTGTTAGCATTGTCTCCCACGTGCATGAATTACTCTAACAGAATTCCCATAGTGCCTATCCCATCCTCAAGGTATGCTGGTTGTTGCCTTACGTATCATTCCACGACCCTTGGAAATTCACCTTGCCCTCAAGGTGATACGCTCAACCATCACTACCAAGGTAATACCAGGGTCCCAGGGTCTGTGGCGGCAAAACTCACTCAGCTCAACACCTGCCCGTAGTGCCAAGACAGTCGGTCTGCACTTGCATGAGACCATGATAGACCCAAAGAATTCAGGTCCCAGCTCAAACAACGCGATGGCTCGATGTTCTTCCTGCTTGGCGTGAGGAGCCGACAAGATTGTGGGTCGCGGCGAGGTTATGGGCTGGAGCTGTATGAGTGCCGAAGGTGGCGGCGGAGGTGTCGTGGCTGGTGGAGGTGGCGGCGGAAGCGTCGTGGCTGGCGGAGGTGGCGGCGGAGGCGTCGTGGCGGGCGGAGGTGGTACGATCGTGAATGCGGTGAGCGTTGGAGACAGAGTTGGCTTGAGTGGCGGAGGCAACGACGGAGGGGGCGATGGAGTTAACGGCTGTGGCGTCGGAAATGGCAGAGGTGGCAGTGGAGTCCGTGGCAGAGGTCCGGGTCGTCGAGGCAGTCGGAGGAGAAGGGCATCTAGTTGGGCGTCGAGGCGGCGTGTAACGGCATCAAGTTTGGCCAAGGCCGCCTCAAGGCGGTCCTCGGTGGCTGACGACGAGTAGTGTGGGTGGTGGTAGGCAGCCATGGAAGCTTCATATGGTGAGTGGCAGCCATGGAAGCTTCATATGGTGAGTGGCAGCCATGGAAGGTGGTCATGGGAGTTCCGTACGGCGAGTGGTAGCCATGGACGACAGGCATGGAAGCTTCGTATGGTGGTTGTTGAAATGAAGGAGGGGTTATCTCGGGATCAAACAAGCTCAGCAACCATTGGCGGGTACTCTCAAAATCAATCCCAAGGGATTGAGCTGGATGTGCAAAGGGAGGAGGGGTGTGCAACAACGAAGGTGTGTGGAAATGGGTATGACAGCCATGGAAGGCGGCCATAGGCTCTCAATGAAAGCACCAAATGTTAGGTGCTGGGTTTGCTGTTGCTGGTTTCGAGGGTCCAGCACCTCCATAAGAAGAAGAGAAGAAGAACTAAGGGAAGGAACTTGCTGTTTTTCATTCATGCCTTTGTATATTGTATTACACTTGTTTATACTAATTCAATTAACAGAATTGCTACCCCTTTGGAATATTCCAGATCAAGTTTGTTAGCATTGTCTCCCACGTGCATGAATTACTCTAACAGAATTCCTATAGTGCCTATCCCACCCTCAAGGTATGCTGGTTGTTGCCTTACGTATCAGACTTTTTGGATTAGAACAGTTAAATCAGTTAATGGGAGGGATATGGACTAATAAGCCCAAGCCAGTAGTAATGCGGATCAAGATTTAAAATTGGGCATTGCTATTGGCATTTCTCGATGCTATTTAAACCCCCAATCAAAGTGAAAAGACAAAAGTATCTTTTTGGTGTTTAGTTAAAAGTACCTTGACTAAAACTTCATTATGCTTTTCTTAAAAATTTAATACAACGAAAACTTGTTTCAATTGTGTATTTTGAATTCACATTTCTTACTAATATATTGGAAACTTTTTTTTTGCTGAAATACAAATATAAATAGGTTATCGGCTAAGATCAATGTTGTCTAAAAGACTAAAACAGTATAAATATTTGTTTTTCGTATTAACAAAGTCTGGTATAGTCAGGTAAATAATTAGTTTTCTTAAACAGGCTGTTAGATAGAAGTTTAATTTCTTTTATCATGTGTATAAAAAAAATTGGGAGACAAAATCACTTCCCCAAAAATATTAGTATTTCAGATTTACTTGGGCTGATTTTTTTTTAAAAAAAATATTTAGGCCAAACTTGGGTTGCTTTTAACCAAAAGAAAAATATGTTTCAACTCTTTGTAAGTAGCAGAGCTTAACGGATTAGATTTTTATAAAGTGACATGATACAATTTATAAATAATCATGTTTTTTAAGTATGAATTTAGAGATTCAATTTTCATATCTGTATTTAAAAGAGTCTCATCGAGAATTCAAGATGTTAACTTCCTAAGTAACTCTCAGTACTTTAAGATGCTAATTCTATGACCCAACAAATTCATGAATTCACCCAATCAAAATATTTGATTATACTTCAAATAAAATTATTTTTTATAAAACATACACATTAGGAATTTAAAAAGTCTTCTTTATTTGCGTTTTCCTTATTAATATAATAAAATGTAACTAAAATACTCTAAAAATATGATTTTTTTTTTCATTATTATCTAATTATAGATTTTATGTAATAAAAATTCTTAATTTTGTAATAATTATTTTTAAAATGACATGTTATGTAATTATTTTAATTAGTTGATTGAGAATCAAAAATCTTTAAACTGACAATATATCAAAATCAAACTTGAAATAATAATATATTTATTATTAATAATAAATATATGTACTATATATTATCTCTAATTTATTTAATTTAATTTATTTTTATAATACTCGTGTTGCAGTACATGAAAAATGCAGACACTCAATCTCCACTTAACTGCGTACCGTTGGTCGATGAGAATCATTCTGGAACACTTAAGAAAGTCAATCACCAATTAAGTATTGAAATGTTGTTCCACTTGGCCAAGGTACTAATTATAGGATCTTTCATTTCTTCAACCGATACTTACCAAACAAAATGTCAAAATCGATAAATACTCTTCTACATGCATCCAAAAGGTTAAGTGTTTATCATCGATCAACTCATGCTTTTTTTATTTATTAATTTAAAATTCAAATTAATCAAAGGTTAAAATACTAGATGTATCCACGCATCTTAACCTTTTAGGTGCGTTGTAGAATTCACCAGATACTTACTAATTCCTACCACTTTTAGTTAATTAGACGAAAATAACAATTATTAAAATAAAATATTTTTAATTAGAGAATGACACTGAAAGTATCTAAAGTTTATTATTTTTAAATTGTCTTATACTTAATGAATTTTTTTTAATGTTGGAAAAAATGTTCAATCATCATTGTTTGATTCAAGAACTAATTGATTGCAAGAATATAAGAAACTTAACTAGGTTTTAGCTATTGATTACATGTTTGGAAACAATTATATTGTGAGAAAATAATTGTCTAGTTTGCAAAAAACGTTAGAAAAAAAAACTGGCAAAAATAAACAATTATTTTTTCAAAATAAGCTAAACCAAATACACACTATTCCCGGTATTCCCCAAAGGTGCATAACTCAAACGCAATGTTAAAATGTTACTTCATCACATGAATAGTAATATAGAATAAATGATTCGTTCAACGAGAGAATAGTCTTGCACCAGTGTAGAATCTCTCATGGTGTTAGAGATCTTAATTTAAAATATAGAAAGTCATACCCATTTGATTATTATTAATTTAGAAGAATAGCCGTACATGTCCCTTAAAGCCAGCGTTGGGACAACTCTGTTGAATAAATAACCATTAAAAAACCGTCCATTATTGAGTTTACATTAGCTTATGCTTCCTACAAGGAACCACAAAAGCAACTTTCATTTATTAATTTGCAAATGATCGCTATATATTGGGTCCTCAAATTCGCGAGTGTTAGGCTTAACTATTCCATCTTTTGAATAGAATAAATTAGAGAAGAAAAAGTCTTCAATTCGGTGGAATGGGTATCTGCATATCCTCTGAATCTTCAGCGATTCATGGATCCCCTGAAGAAGCTCGTGATGAAAAAATGTATTAGAGTTTGAAGCAACAACCAAGGTTCTAAGTGGACTTTGCTCTGCTTACACTAAACAAGGTAGCAAAGGACTTAACCAAGTTATAATGAACTACCTTTAACTAAATTGTATAACTACTATACTATTATACATACTATGAAGCATTTAAATTAAAAATTATTGAATTAACTTAATTCTCTTCTCCTGACCCTTCCCTTAAGTTGCTCCTTTACAAGGGTTATGGAACGGAAAACGCGGCATTTTGTGGCGTATTTGATGGGCATGGAAAGAATGGTCACGTAGTAAGCAAAATAGTAAACAGCCGTTTGTCATCATCACTCATACGGAGCCAAAAGAAAGTGCATGCAAATATTGACACGTTTCGAAAGGGTGATAAAATAAACCATGTCATCAGCTCCAAACAAGAATTCTCACGAATGGGAAAGAGGCTATTCTTGATGCTTTCAGAGTGATGAACAAGGAGATCAAGCTACAAGAGAATCTAGACTGCTCTTGCAGTGGAACTACTGCTGTATTTGCGCTGAAGGAAGAACCACGCATCCAGCGAGTGTGGTTACCCAATGAGACCAGATATTTATTGTATTTGCAAGTGACGGGGTAATCAAGTGTTATTTGCTTGATTGATTAATTAAGATAGTTTTGGTTTTAGGTGTGGGATGTACTAAGCAACAAGGAGGTTTGCTCAATTGTGTGGGGGCAGAAACTGAGAAAGAAGCAGCATGGAAACACAAGTATCCTTCTTCTAAGGTTGATGACTGCACTGTGGTTTGCCTCTTCCTCCACAAGAAACCACAGTTTCTTGGTAACTAACAAAGTTGCCATGTTGCTTGGGATGCTAGATGACAGATACAAGTTATAGAAACTAGAAAGTTGATAAGAGGATGTATTGCATCTGTTTTTCTAGTAGTTTCTCTCTTTTACTTTATAAATATCCATGTATCTCTCCTATCATCATGTCTATCTCTCGTATCATATCATCTTTTATTCCATTTAATACACAATGAGTTACTTCTACACGACTTCTCTCTTATTTAGATTTATAGCCACACCGAGTTCATTTGTCATATATATCTTCTCTTAGAATTTTGATGCGTGATGTAATAGGATGATAATTGATGAGGCTTCTTTATATTATTGTTTTTTTTAATGATATTATTGTATTGTAATATCATTTGAAGAATTACATTTTTAGAATGAATTTATAGAGAATTTTAAAGATAAATATAAAATAAGTGACGTAATAGAGAAAAATTAATATATATATATATATATATATATATATATATATATATATATATATATTATAAAAATTTACTAAACAAATAATATAACTCATCACTAATATAAAAAATTATATCTTCTCATCACGTACATAAAAAATTATGTGGTCATATATAATCGAATAAATAACAATTGTATGGAAAATATAAAACTTAGACTTCCCAAAAGGCCTTTTTAAGTTTTCAACTCTTACATAACGTTCAGTTAACAATAGATATCCACTTGGCATAAGTCCAGCGCTTAATATTAACACTAAATAAATTTTTGGTAATGATATCCAATTGATTTCGGGTAACTTTAAAACAAAAATCTCAACAAAATTATTTCTTCGAACAGAAGGAAACACTCACTAACCAAAATCGTTGACCAATTGGAATCAGAACACATCCTGCAGTAAATATCCTTTTTCTTTCTTTCCATTTTTTGGTTCTTATTTTTATTTTTTCCCTCGTAACTATATTAGAAAGAAGTGAGGCAAAGTAAATAAAGACCTCTATTTTTTAAGATAAATGTCAAATTTCCTTCGGGAACAAAAAATCAAAATGGAACCACTGCTCCATCCGTGAACTCGTTTCACACAGCGAAAAAAGAAAAACTAGAGGGACGGAGAGCAAAATGGAACAGAAGAAACGAGAATGTAGTATAGCCCTAGTCCCAGAGGGGAATGAGGGAGATCTATCGGTGGATCTCCATCTAAAAGGGAAGAAAATCTTGCCAAGTGGCCACTGTGACTGTACTACCAGATTCAGGTTGTATCATTGACTGGATTCTCTCCAAGCAGATCATCATCATATGATACGGGTATCCTTAACCTATCATGAACAGACATAGGCTTTTCTTCAGAAGTTGCCGGCTGATGTTGATTTTGCATCTGGGATGCAAGAATATCGCTGTCCGAAACATTGCCCAGATCCCTGCCAGAAAATGAAAAGGGTACTCCTTGAGAAGAATCCTCTTTCTTTGACGCGGGTCGTTGCATCACATTAGGCTGCCTGAATTGTTTCTGCATTATGATAATCATGATGCACAGTGGCAAAAAACAAAAAGTTATTACAAAACAATGAACATAACATTGTCACTGCATAAACGGGAACATAACATTTTTTCCTCTTTAAAAGAGTGTATCGTCACAAAAAAAAAAATTGAAGGTTAAATCACACCTCAAACTCCTTTGCTTTTTTCATTATCTCTTTGAAGACCTTTGGTTCCCTGACTTTTAAGATGCTCCACAATATTCCACCCCCAGTCCGGAATCGTCTACCATCAGCAGTTTTCTGGCCTCCGCAAGCCTGTATTGCATCCACCTGCAACTTCCATACATCATTAAATGAATCAACTTGACCAGATTAAAAAATAACAAAAATAATTAGAACAAAATGGGTCCTTTCAGTCTGAAATTGAAATAAACAGGTCTCATTAATACACAATATGCAGATAGTGGATATGATCCACTGTGATTCCATACAAAGCACAAGGCACATATAACAAAATATAAGGCTTAATTGTACTTTTGATCCTTTTAGCATAGTCAATGCATGATTTCGGTGCCTTGGTAATTTTTTACTTAAGTTTAGTGCCATAGTATATTTCATCGTTACATCAAGTCCTTCCATCTGTTTTGCACAGCCTAAAAGCCAAAAAGTCTTCATTTCTCAAAAACAATGGTGGTTTAGGGTGAATTTAAGATATGAAATAATTTGAAAGGTTCATAAGCCATAAATTTATTGAAACTTTGATATTTGTGTAGAAAATGAGGATTTGGAGGGAACTGGATAGATACCCATCAGTAGTTAGTTGGGTGTCTGTTAGTGAGGGAATTAGTTAGTTGGGTTAGTTGGGCAGGCTGAGATAGTATAAAAAAAGAAAAGAAAAGAAACAAGACATTGCATATTGCCTATAAACAAAGAGGAGAGATTGACATTTGAGAAAGGATTAGACTCCTAGAGAGAGTGAAGAGTCCTGATCTCTTGAATATTCAAGAAAATCATTCATTTTGTATCTTCTAACCCTAGTTTAAGGCTGCTACCACATTGGCACAGCAACTGGGATTTCAGGTTTATTATAAAATTATAAAAATCCATTCTTTCCTTTAGATTCTGAACCAGTTCTATCATAAACTGATGAAAGAACTTAACTATAGCAATTAAAAATTCAAGGGATTAATTTCATTAGGTGACCAAAATTAGCCATAGTAGAGGAACAAAAGGTGTAAGTAAACCAAAATACAACACCAAAGTCTTTACATCAAATAGAAAAGGAAGAAATAGAGAGTAACAGATAAAATAATCGGTTATAATATAACAAAATTACAATGAAGAAGTCCCCAGTCCCATTACTTGATAATGCTATGCTAGTGCAAAAATCCTAGCAGAGTAAATCCACAAATTTCAGGAAGCAGATGCCCAAAAGTCAAAGTCTGTTTCAACAAAAAAACTAGATACACAGTTAAATGCAGCTTCTGGCGTGATTAGCCCACTTTTAGGTTTTTGGGTAAAACCCATTTAAACTCAATGCTTCCTGCCCAGTCATATAAAAAATTCCTTATAATGCCTAGCATGTATAATCTAAAATCTTAGTTGTACCATCAATAGCTCCTTATCTGTTTGCCATTCAGCCATACAATTTAATTATAAAAAAATTGAATGTTAAAAAACAGAGATCATGTCAAAGTGAAATAATAATCACAATAATAAGCAGTAAATTTAAAGAGATTCAATTTTGGCTTTGAAATTGTTGGTTGCTACACTGAAGTGAACAAAAATTACTAATGCCCTGTTTGTTTGTGCTTTTCCTTTAAAGGAAAAATGTTTTATTAATTAATTTAAAGCACTTCTTTAGTTATTTTGCTGACATTTTTTCGAGAAGTCAAATGGCTTCTGGAAAGAAAATTATAAGAAATTGTACAACAGAATCAATTTTTTTTAGCTTAAACAATTTTGAGAAACATTAGATTCCCCTTCACCAGCACAACATTGCACATGCTTAGTAAATTCTTTATGGGGCCGACAAGAGAAAATATTCTCCACACATGCACAACTGACAATATGAAGCAACAAATATTGACATCAACCTTCACAATTAGTAAATAATGAAGTGGTTTGGCCAGGAACATCGAAGCTCAAGCAGAGGGTTGGAAGGAGCAAACAAGCATCTTGAAGAAAAATCTGCAAGGTTAGGGACAAAATTGCACACATCAGAGAATATGGATAGCCGTATGGTGCTTGAGAGAGTGGATAACCAGCTCAAGGGTCACCCAAATCTTGTAGAACCTTAGCCCTACAACAAGTGAGCAAATTATGTCTCTTCCCAACCATAACCACATTTCTGTTGAAGAAATGAAAATAATTCGCAAAAATAAAAATTTATTTCAAAGAACCGCAAAGCACGTTCCAATGGGAAATCAACAGAGAAGGCCATTAAGCCAGTGACTGAAGCCAAGATTGGGAGTATTCAGAAAGTAGCCATAGGACCATGTAAACCCAACAACATTTGTAAGAATTAAGATTAGAACCAAGGTGGTGGAAACCATAATATGAGGAGTTCAAGTAGTTAATATAACAAGACAAAACGGAAAATAAAATATATCATCACAACCGTGCAGCCGTACCTCAAGTAATCCCATCAAACTAACACCACCATAGAAAATCAATCTTAGCAACAAAAAGCTTAAATATAGTTGGCAAAAATAATTCAGACTCATGAAAACAGTGTACACCGTACAGACGACAGAAACAAGTAGTAGGTACTAAGACAAGAAACAAGGGTAAGAAATTTATTGAAGAGAGACAGTAAATTCCAGTACGGGAATATGCAATCAGAAGTAAATCATTGGGTTGGTAGATCCTCTGGGTAGACAGTAATTATCATACCAGTTATTAAACACTATTATCAAATATCAATATTATTCAAGTCATATGATGCACCGTTGAATATAAGGTTGACTTAGTGGATAAGGAAGAAGGAAAGGAGGGAGATGTCGTGGGTTCGAATCTCCCCACGAACAAAAACAAACTAACAACTAACATTTGCTGATAAAAAAATATGATGCATTATTGTTAGGTGGTTCTTAAATTATTTTTTAACTTCCAATTAGCCATGGTATTTCATAGAAAATCTAACAGAGATACTAACAAACACAGTAAGTTGGCTTATTAAACCAAAATTGAGTACATACGACATAACAGGGTTTCAATACCTCATTGACGAGATCGCTTAATGCAGAGACACCAAGGCAACCCACAGCAGTGTATACCATGTATGACTTTTTCTCTTTGAGCCGTCGACACGTATCTAACACAAATCTGAAAAACGGACAGTTTGTTAGAAATTTAATCACAGGGACAGAAAAGCTGCTAATTTTTTTTTTAAAGGGACAAACAGAAAAACAACCTTATATGCATATTAATTCATACAGGGTTGAGGATTGTGAATGCTGCATTATATGACTATAAAAAAGAAGAAACAAATGCATAACTCTTGAATGCTTAATTCTGACTTTTATATTGTTAATGATGAATGTCATTAATTTTGAGTAATTTTTATCATTTTTGAGAATTTACACGTATGTAGTATAAATTATATAAACTATAAAAATAAATTCAAAATAGTGGCTATCTCGCTATAGTGATTATGGGGTCGGCTGCTACATGCCACTATTCAAGATTTAAAACAGAGACAATTATAAAAATAATAAACAATTATGAACCTAACCATCCTATACAATAAATGTAATGAATCTCATAAACTCTATTATGTACAAGTACATTGTCAGGTCTAATCTAAACTGCAGTTTCCAAATTTTGGGGATTGGTATTGGTATTTGGTACTCCTCAGTAAGCAACAGGTGGAGCTCCACCTCTTCCCAAACCATGCCTTTCCCTAGGTCCCACCGTCACTTATGCTTCCATTTTCATAACACACGCATGATACAGCATGGAAACAAAATGAAACAAAAACGTCGGACAAGGTGTGAGAAAAACAAAGAAAAACTGAAAAAAATGCAAGGCTGAAGGGATTGGAACTGCATGTTCCAATTGTTGCTGAGCAAGATATTTGGAGCTCATGCAAAGAACTTTGAGCAGAAATTGGATATGAGGTGAATTGAAACAGTGTCTTCTTGGTGGTTTCAATGTCATTTATTTGGATGACATTTGTGAATAAGGGATTCCAATCTCTAGTAATAACTTCCAAGACATTTTATTACTCCTTAAAAGTTAGGGGTTAAAAATACATGAACTAAAGTTTAAGTGGGTAAATCATATTTTAGCCAACATGAAAATTCCTTTCAAAACTAAAATTGGGCAGAATGTTAAACCTGTTTATGTCCATGGCATTAGATCCTGAACCCTTCCTCTTCTTCTTATTCTTCTTCTTATTAGCTCTACGTTTTTGGTTCTTACTGAGAGGTTCTTGATTTGCTTCATTGATATCTCCGGCACTGCTTTGTCCCAAAACATTTTGGGCATCAGGCTCCACCAACTCTCCTTCTTCAACATCAACCATGTCAACATCATCATCTAAGTTGTCCTCCTCGTATATGGCATCCAGAATGTTATCCCCGTCCTCCATAACAAACAGCTAAACTGCATTCAGAAACACAATCAAAGCACATAAAAAACACAACTCTAATCTCAACTACAATAGGAACAAGCCAAAACAATAAAAATGACGAAAGAGAAGAGAGATGAAACTGAGATTGTATATTGTCTTAAGTATTGGAGTGAAAAATAATGGACGAAAGTTCGCGTCCAATCTTCATCAAACAGAGAAAAACAATATTCATTCAAACCCTAACGCTGTATACATTTATTTCAAATAGAACAATTTAGAAAACTAATTAAATTTAAACCAAAGGCAAGCACGATTGCACGAGGGTATACACAAAACAATGGAGAAATGAAATTGAAAGGATTGGAGGGTTGCTTTGGAAGTGCAGTGCAAGGGTTGAGTGAAAAATCAAACCCGAAAGAAAGATGGGCACTTCTTCAATGTGAGCAAGCGGAGTTGTAGACAACTGCGGCAAGTCGAGTCCTACTCCTACTCTCGAAATTCAGATTTCAGAAGAAACAGAAAGGTCTCCGTTGAGAGTGCGGTGAAATTTGGTGTTAATGTTAGACTTAAATATACTTAGTTTTAATTTTTGTAATATAATTTTTTTCGTTTTTGAAAAAATAAATTATTTTTGTCTTTCTCTTCATATCTCATTCTAGACATCATCATTCGTTTAATGACATCATAATGTAACATTAGCATGAGTGATGAGTGAATATCACATCACTATTAAAGATAAAAATCAAAACAAATATAAAAGCATCACAATGGTAATTTCTTCCCAAAATTCTTAAACAACTTTATATGAATCATATGTATCACACCATCTTTTAAGATCTTTATAAACTTTTTATTCTAACAATAATGTTACTAAAAAGTTCAATTGGATCTCATGTTATCCCACATGTTTCAAATTACATATTTACATATTTTTGCTTTAAAATAATAATTCATTTATATTTTTACTTTGAAATAATAAATATACCAAAAAATATATATTCTTGAAGCATAATTTGTTTGTCCGAAAATTAATAAATTAAGAAAAAAGAAATACATTACATTAATTTTGGGTTCACAATAAATTAAAAATTAAAAAAAATACATAACAATAAATTTTAATTTGCATTTTCTTCTTGCCTGAAATATACCCAAATGTGTTCACCAAATCTGCTTGAAATTGCTGGTAAATTTTCTTTCAATGTCGAAATGATAACCATTAGTTACTGGATTGACTAACATGTCATTGTCTAAATGATCATAAGAATGTTCAAAATTACAATCATATGTGTTTCGTTCATCCTCAACAATCATATTATGCAAATATGATGCATGTGTATATTATATCTTTCATTGTATTCATTTGCCAAGCACGTGCTAGACTACGTATAATTGTGAATCGAGATTAGAACACTGCAAAAGCCTGTTCGACATCCTTCCTAGTTGATTCTTGTCACTAGACAAATATTTATCTCTTATCTCCTAGTGACATTGGGGTCATCTTCACAAATATAGCCCACTAAAGTTATATTCCATACGCTAGATAATATCCCATATTATATTGAGTTTCATTCACTCTATATTGCACCATTAGAGCTTCTCCTTGCATATTGTAATTAAACAAATGGGATTGGTTTACAAAGTTAATGTCATTACTTGCACCTGCAACACCAAAATATGCATGTCAAATCCTTAAGTCTTATAATGCAACTACTTTGAGTATAATTGTGGATTTTCTATCATCACCTCGAGTATATTGACCTTTCCAAGCTAAAGGACAATTTTTTTTCATTCTCAATGTATACAATCAATTGAATCTAACATACTTAGGAAATCACATGCCTCCCCTATTTGTAGTAGGTATAGAATGTCGTTGTTGTTAGGTCTTCTTAGATACTTTGCCACAAATATCTCTTTCACGCCTTTTAGGCTTTTACAAGATTCTCTAAGAATTTTAGTATTGTAGTTTCACCAATTCGAACATAATCATCTACAATGTTAGCAAGAGATCTGTATATCAATACTTGAATAGCGACAATGCATTTCTGCAATGGTGAAAAACCTATTCTCCCAGTTGCATCGAACATTGTTTGGAAGTATTCATCATGATTGCCTAGCGTATCTACAATTCGAAGGAACAATTGCCTTTGCATTCGAAACATTCAACGAAATTGAATGTCTATGTATACTGGACTTTCAGCAAACTAGCCAACAAACAATCGTTGATGTCCTTTTTCACAACCTCAATCAATCACCATTCTTCTATTCCTTTGTCTACTAGAGTTGCTAGCTTCTTGTTATGCCTCTTAATTATTTTCATCATGTATTCTTCTTCCCTGTTATCCATCATTTCTTCTTTCATGAGTTGTCATTCTAGCAAGTTGTAGTGCTTTGAATTAGTAGGATCCATTAGATGTTTAACACTATTTGGTAAGAAGAGAATAACACAAAATGAATAGGATGGAAATTTCATTGTATGTTTGGAGTATATGTAACACACCATTTAATAGCTAGTTCGACTAATGACTATTTTGATTAATGGCTAGTTTGAATAACGGCTAAAATATAAAACTACAAATTAGTACAAGACAACAAATGCTAAAATATAAAACTACAAAACTACATTATATTTTTCTCTAATCATGTTACATAACATTTCATGAAATTTGAGTTGTCTCGCTATCATCCCCGATGTGTCCATGAATAAGATCTTCATCTCCTCCAACTTATTTTGTTCATTTCAAGCCTTGACCAACTTGTCCATCTTACTAATTTTTTCCTTATGTTGTTGTTGTAATGTAATGAATTCAACATCCTTAGAAGAACTTTTCGTAGATTTTGGTTTGTTCTTCCTTTTGCTGCCTTTTTCCAATTGAGTGGACTAACGGTGTTGTTGAGTCATGTTCAAAACTTGTTAGCGTGTCAGGGTTGTATCTTTTCGAGAAACCTTCATTAAGAAGTTCTTTGTATTGAGGTTGATCTTTCAAAATACGCCATGCATGCTCATAATTAAATGTGCCATTAGTGTATTGCTAATAAATAACATATGTTTTAGTCATGACGTTCTCATTTGAGCTTCCACTTTTCCTCCTCTGCACGACGTGCGTGTAACACCAACCAACTTGTCAACAACATTATGAATTATAGTCCATCCACCTTTTAGTTGTGTGAGCTCTCTTTGTAATAGTTGTTTGCTCCTTATGATTTTTGTTGTAATATTTGACAACTCTTAACCAAAAACCTCCACATCTACAATTGGATCATTTGAGACATCAAGCCATGCTCCAATAAGAAGAATATCCTTTCTCAAGGACCATTTGACTTGTTTTTTCTTGTTGCTACCCCCTTCTTCATCAAGTGTGATATTTTCTATCCCAATTTGACTAGAAAATGGTGAAAATTGAGTAGACATGGACTCATTTGGTGATTCGAGGTTTTCATTAGTGGGTTCAACATAATTAGTATCCATCATAGGCCTATAATATGGTGGCAGAAATATCGAAACAAATGGAGAATTTTTGAAAATTTTCAATGGAAGGAGATGAATAATTTTGTGGTGGTAGAAACATAGGATAACATGGAACATTTTCAGAATTTTAACTAGAAGAGATTGGGAATATTGCATGTAATTCAAGAAAGCATTATATTGATTTTGATCCATCTCAAAAATAATATAAAATAGATAACAAGAAATTGCACAAATGCAGGAATAAAAAAAAAGGATATGAGATTGGCAAATTTTTAGGAACTTCGGGTCAAGATAAAGATTGGTTGTGGAAGTTATGAAAAAGGGAACCACAAATTTATAGGTTTCGCTCTAGCTTCAAAATTCACTTTTGCTTCAATTAAATGCAACGGTACATTCAAAACTTACTAGTCCATTAACAGATGTAGGAAATATTTAAATTTGAGCTACAATAGAATAACAAATGGTAAAATTCTCTTGTCATCTATCATTTCACTCTTTTCTTTCTCTCAAAATTTCAAAAACATATTTACTTTTTTTTTCTTTCATTTTCACACACAATACACTCTCCCACTCTCCAAAACACTCTTCTTCCATCCACATACAAAAAAAAAATCTTCCTCTTCCTCTCAATCTAAAAAACATACATTCCCACTTCTTTATTTTTGTTCTAAAAAATCTGAGTTCACGATCCATCGTGAACACTGCACACCACCACACAAACATTGTGCAACCAGATCGACATTACCACGGACACAATCGTAACTTTCTTGTCCTGCACAACCCAAATCGGCGTAGCCATGGACACCATCGCGCCACCACACACCTACACGGCTCAAATCTACTCCACCACAAACACCATCGGGCAACTAGAAGCCTCCACTTATATATGAAATTTCTCTCTTTTTAATCCTCTTTATGTTGTTGTAATGGTCATAATTTTGGGTTTGCAGTTGGAATTTTTTATTGTTTTGGGATTGATTTTGAATTTTTGAATTCATTATTGATTTTGGGTTTGAGTTTGGATTGATCCTTTAATTTTCAGATTTGGTTTTGTTTAATTTGTTGTTCGTCCATGGTTTCTTCTGTTCTTGTCGGTTCATTTGGGTTTTTCCTCCAAATTGTTTACAATTAGTTTTCCTCTTCTTCTTTGTTACTTTTTACAACTGAAATAAATTTATTTTTTATTCCTACGATCCCGTTTGTGGTGACGAACTGTTCATCCAACGTGTCGAACTCCTTTAACACTACAATGGTCGAAGGCGACAAGGGTGAGTTTGTCCGTGTTACTAACCATGGCAAACCCACTGCTCTAATTTACGGTGACTAAAATAAAAAAATGACATTTTGTGGGGACAAAAAATGTTTAAGTTTTTAATTACACATTAAAATAAAATAAATACATTAATATTAATTTATTCATATCTCAATTGCTGCATCCCTTTTACCTTCAAACTCTTTTTCCTTATCCTTCTTTTTTCTCTTGTCTTCCTTCAAGCTGCACCTTTCACTACCTTTCTCACACCTTCACCCCCTTCAACCAATTGTAGTGGGGTGTAGTTATATTATTGGTGAAGATAATGACAATAGTGGTTGTGATAGATGCGACAATAGCAGTGGTAGTGATGAAAATTACGGTGATAGAAGCAACAATAGTAAAATGACGATGGTCACAATGACAATGTAGTAATGGTGGCAACAACAATAAAGATAATGATAATTAATTTTTCACAGTAAGAATTTACAAAAACTTGATGGTGCTAAGTGTGCGAATTTTAATATTTAAGCCTTAATTTCAATTTTTAATTTGAGATATATATATTTTTTGTCCCTAAAAATATGTCAATTTTTTGTTTTAGGCATGATAAATTATGTTTTCTTAGTCCTTGTAAATTAATGATGATGTGAAACTCTAACATGATAAGATGATGTCATCATTTTGTTTGTCATACTATCATTTTTGTAATAAAGATTGATGATAGTGACAAAAAATAAAACAAATATCACTTGTAAGGACTAAAGATATCACTTAAAAACCATTGTAAGAATAAAAAATAAAAAGAATACTAAATTACAAAGATGAAAAGTATATTTAAACTTTATTTTTATATATACAAAAATTATTAATGGGTACAATTTTTTTTGTTAAAATGTGAAAAAAATTATATTTTATACTTTATATTTTCATTTTTCCTTTATAAGATTCTTAAAACATGATTAAGTGTGTGTTTGAATTAGCATATGTGATCAATATTTTATCAATTTTTTATGTCAAGATATATCAAAATTAACTAAAAATTATTTTTATGATCCACGTTTGAGTTATATAAAGCAACATCATTAATTAATTTTATAGGCATAATTTTTGTATATTAAGCTTTTTTACTTAATTTAACGTGTTTTTTTATAAAAAAAAACTTGAAAACGACATTGAATGTGGGATTACTTTTACAAATTTAATATAATTTTGTCAAAATTTAGTACTTTATAATAATGAATTAATAATATATATTTATGCATATGGATTAGTTTATTTTTTAATTTTTTTAATTAAAATTTTCTATAAACTTTTTAATAAAACTCTTTACAAATAAGTCAACGTTATGAATGAATATAATGTGCTTGAGAATAGAGAGCCCTCTTGAGAAAAGGTTAAGATAAGGGAATTGAGACTAAATTTTCATTACCAATCCAAGACTGTATAACAATAAAATAACGCATTGCACCGACATATATAATGCTAGCAATGACAAATGCTAACGAACTATTATGGAACTTACAAAGTTATTATATACATAAAAAAAATAATCTTTGGGTCTAATATCTAAATGAGAATATATAGGAATCTTGAGTTAGGCTTGGGCATAACAATACTTCTCCCATCCAAAACAACACTGCCCTCAAGGTTGTTAAAGGTTTGTAATGTATCCGTAACTACAAAGGGTATTCAAACTTGATTAAGCATGTTGGATGATCAAATAAAGGACCCGTTTTAGTTGGGTTGGGGGGTGGATCGTGACTAGAAGATGAGTTTTGGGTGACAAAGAGTCAGAAGTTGGTTCCACAAAACATTGAATGTGGAGACACTAGTGATGAGACCAATGAGGCTCTATCCTAGGGCGAATGAGGCGAATAAAGATCTTGTAGTTTTTCTTCATGCAACCATGCCAACCCCGCAGCCCACGACAAGGAGGAGGGTTGTAGAGCGAGCACCTTCCGTTTCATCATTTTCACCCAAAATTGAGGATGACAACCCAACGATTCGATCAACAAAAGATTCAACAGGGATTATACGATTGATTTAATAGTAAAACGAGAAAAGAAGAAGATAAATCGCCAGTTTAAATTTTTCTCATTAACAATAACTTACAACAGATGAAGTTTGAGTGAGTTTCAACAAACTTAAAAATTATGTATGAAGGAATATTATGCAATTAAAAACTTGAAAATTGAATCAAACTATATATTGAAAAGAATATAAAAGTTAGCTGATGTAAGAATGAACATTATATGATTAAAAACTTGAAAATTTCACCATCAGAATTGATTAGTATAATACTATAGTACGTAGCAAGTGAAACAATCCAACATATATTCAATAAAAAAGTTTAAACAAAGTCAAACAAATTGAAACTTGAAAGCAAAGTTAGATTTAAGAAAAAGCGGAAAATGTTTACCCCAACCAAATATTTTATCCCATGATTTGTTTTTTAACAATAAGAGTTAGGGAGATGATACTAATAGGCTTTTTAATACAGTTTTATTTATTAAAAAAATTGTAGATTTTACTTTTCATGTGATGAATTTCATCTATAACTTTTAGTAAACTTTAATCAATGAGAAAATATATTATTTTAATAAAAGAGCGAGCGATGGGCCCTACAATAGAAAGAGAAGTCCGCAATCCGCATTCCGGTTGAGTAAGTTATAACCGAAAGCGAGGGAAGCTTCCCACAACACGCAACTGGGTGTTTTGTCCTTCCTTGAATTAAATAAATACTATGAAATTGTAGTTTAAGGAAGGAGATACTCTCACTCGTTCATTCCAACCTACCCTTATTCTTCTTCTTCAATTCCACACCCATCATGGACCGTTTTCCGATCCTCTTTCTCCTCGCCACCCTCATCACCCTCGCCTCCGGTGCCCGCCACGATATTCTCCGGTTACCCTCCGAAGCATCCACTTTTTTCAAAGCACCCGGTGGCGATCAAAACGATGAGGGCACGAGGTGGGCCGTTTTAATTGCCGGTTCCAATGGCTACTGGAATTACAGGCACCAGGTCACTTTCCTAATTTCCCCACTCTTAACTCTTCAATTCTTTCCTCAATTTCTCTGTCTTTTAGGTAGGACATGAAATTGAATCATTCCATCATAGTTATCGATCATTATTTTTTAATTTTGGTCATGAGCTCAGTTATATATTTTTTGTTTTGATTTGTCTTGTTGATTTCTAATTAGTTCATTACTGCACTCTTATAGATTACTTTTAGACACTGTATTCTAATGGTAAACTTGTGAGTTGTGGCTTTTGACCCTTGGTTTTGAGTTTGATATTTTAGAGGAAGTCCTTCTACTTACATCATCCGCAATAGAACTCTACGAACTATGAATCATGGTATAAAAGCCTGGAACAATTGATCATTTAACCAAGTTTGTTGACTTTTATAATAAATCTTAAAAAGTCATTCTAACGATGATTTCTTATTTCCTCAGTGAAAAAAGTACACATGATTTCTGAGTAGTTGATGGTGCAAAAAAATTTACATAACAGTGGATAGAAATTAAACTCTTATTTGTATTGCTTTGTTAATTTTGAAGATGACTGATGAGCCTTTGTCATTTCATCAGTCTGATGTTTGCCATGCGTATCAACTACTGAGGAAAGGTGGTCTCAAAGAAGAAAATATTGTTGTATTTATGTATGATGACATTGCTTTCAACGAAGAGAACCCGCGACCTGGAGTCATTATTAACAGTCCACATGGAAATGATGTTTACAAGGGAGTCCCTAAGGTCTGTTGTCTTACTTTTAGGTATCCCATATCCTGTTTTCAATTATAGCTTTAAAGACTACTAATATGGACCTTGTTGTGGCAGGATTACATTGGTGAAGATGTAACTGTTGGCAACTTTTTTGCTGCTATACTTGGAAATAAGTCAGCTCTTACTGGTGGCAGTGGGAAGGTTGTGGATAGTGGTCCCAATGATCATATATTTATATATTACTCTGATCATGGCGGTCCTGGAGTGCTAGGTTGGTAGTTCTGAGTCCTTTCACCAAAACTTTGTTATGAAAATCAAGGAATGCGTATGTTTTACATGCATTTCAGCATGGTGTGAGCCTTCTTGTGTTAGAAATTATTAATGGCTAATGTGTGTTTCCTGTATTTTTTTGGTGGGTTGATTATGCGTGTTTTTGCTTGATTTTGAATGGAATGAAGTTATTGGAAATTTTAGCATAACCTATAACATTGTTTCCTCAAATTGGAACTTCTGTATACTTCCCAAGCTAAAACTTTCTATGGTTGTCAAGCTAAGCTCAATAAACTGAATATGTTGGTTAAGAACTTAAGATGATGGTTTAAAAATAATATATTTCAATTTTTTTTTGGTAACACATATTTCAAATTTCATACCAGTTTTATGGATTTTTTTATCCCTAAGATTGTCCCAAGTGCTTGATTTGGATTTTTATTTAAAGAGGGAACTTAGTATTTTATTATGCAGCATACTGAAACATTGTACCATATTTGTAGGTTGATTTCATGGTATGTTGTCTTATGGCCTTGACATTTACTCATCAAATACTTATACTATGAAAAGTCTGCTTTCTTTTTTTTATTTGTTTATTTCTTCTTCCTTATGTGGGTAACATGAAGGGTAAACAATGAAACAAAGGAAAGCAACCCTCACCCCCCTCCCCCCCCCCCCAATAAAAAGAACAGAGAAGGAAAAGAAAAAAAGGAGTGAGTGGAAGAGTGAAGTAGAGTATATAGTCTTCATTGTCGGTGTCCTTATCATCCATTTTGTCTCAATCATTTTAGTGTTTATTCACACCTAATATCTGCCCTTTTCTATTTCTTATCCGGTATTTTTTCCTTGGGGGTGGGTTAACTGGGGATGAATTTCAGGGATGCCTACTAATCCATACATGTATGCATCTGATCTGATTGAAGTCTTGAAGAAGAAGCATGCTTCTGGAAGTTATAAAAGCCTAGTAAGTCTCTAGTAATTATGATTTGCTTACTGTTTGTATCAATCTTCATTCTAGCTATTTACTTACTAACTCTTAGTATTTATGATTTATGCAATGATGGTGTAGGTATTTTATCTAGAGGCATGTGAATCTGGGAGTATCTTTGAAGGTCTTCTTCCTGAAGGTCTGAATATCTATGCAACAACAGCTTCAAATGCAGAAGAAAGCAGTTGGGGAACATATTGTCCTGGGGAGTATCCTAGTCCTCCCTCTGAATATGAAACCTGCCTGGGTGACCTGTACAGTGTTGCTTGGATGGAAGACAGGTATGACTATTTGAGCATAACAAAGAAGCATTACCTTGTATTAGTCATTACTCAAAATCTTAAATGATTATAAAAGTATATTGGGGCCATAAATAAGATATATTGGATGCAATTCTTTTGCCTAGGGAATTTCCATGACCTTGTTGAAGGCCTGTGACTGCTGTGACATGAACATGTTACTATGAAACTGTATTTCCCTATTATTTTGTACTTTACCAAACCCTTTTTTATATAAAAAAAACTTTTGCTTCATGCCCTTGATAACTTCTTTCTTGTTAGAAGATTATTTTTTCTAATGAGTAATGCTCTAAGGTCTTTTATGGACTGATCTTTTTCCCACTACACTCTTGAACAGTGACATACACAATTTGCAAACAGAAACTTTACATCAACAATACGAATTGGTAAGATCCCATTTTCTAACTTAGTTCGTTTATGCAATGATTGCAATCAACTAATATAAACTGAATGCTATTTGATACCTTGGTTTCTTAAATACATGGGAAAAAAGTTGTCTGTTTTGATATAGTTTGTGGTCTAAAATTTGATGGGTCCAAGAATGTAGAAGATATGTTTCAGTTGTGTGACAGATATCTTCTTACTCCTATGCTCACAGGTCAAACAAAGGACTATGAATGGAAATTCAATTTATGGTTCCCACGTGATGCAGTATGGTGACATAGGGCTTAGCGAGAACAATCTCGTCTTATATTTGGGTACAAATCCTGCTAATGATAATTTTACTTTTGTGCTTAAAAACTCATTGGTGCCACCTTCAAAAGCAGTCAACCAACGTGATGCAGATCTCATCCATTTTTGGGATAAGGTAACATATGTTTGAAACATAATTTTTTTATTATTTATTTTATGAAATAATTGCTTAATCATATCCTCATCACGATTTTGCTCCTGCAATTTAAATTTGGAGGGGTATATTCATAGTTAGAAGATAATCAATAGAATGGTGATTCCCATTGATTCCATTCCACATCCATTTCATGTACCAAACAATTAAGGGTCATCCCATTTTTGAAGCTGCCAAGCTTTAGACTGGGAATGACTATTCCATTTTAGCCCATTCCTTGTATAAAATGTGCCACTAGAGTAGATATATTGATTTTCATTATCCGTATATTTAGCTATTGGGATGCAGCAGAACTTTAACTAGCTAGATAAGAAATCTTGGAACAGATAATGATAAAACTAATTGGATAAATATGGAAAACTTGTGTGAATCCCATGCAGATGTAACATGAGTAAGTGGTTAGTAGTTTTAAGTCTTGATTGGTAATTGGCATTAATGCTAAAACTACAAGAGAAAGAGAGGGGGGGGGGGGGGGGGGGGGGTTGTCTCTTCGATGCTTATTTTCTACTGTAAGCCTTTATTTTTGCTAATTATATTCTATCTTCTTGATTTCCTCTTCACTTCTTTGCCAGTTCCGCAAAGCTCCTGTGGGTTCTTCTAGGAAAGCTGCAGCTGAGAAACAAATTCTTGAAGCAATGTCTCACAGAATGCATATAGATGACAGCATGAAACGTATTGGAAAGCTCTTCTTTGGCATTGAAAAGGGTCCAGAACTGCTTAGCAGTGTTAGACCTGCTGGGCAACCACTTGTTGATGACTGGGACTGCCTTAAAACATTGGTACCGTTTTCCTTGATTCACTTTGTTGAGTTTGTTAGTACAAGTCCCTTTCTATTTCTAACATGCACCTTTAATTTATAGCCATTGATTTGGCAAAAAAAGGCATCCACGATAGGTAGGCCACCTACAAGCTACAATAAGTCAATAACAAGTAAAAAATCTAGCAGCATGGATGCTTCAATTTAAGAATTGTGCTTGGAAGAATCCGTATGATTGAATCATTGCTTTTCTGTTTGTTATTAATTGTCCAGTATTATGAGATGTCATGTCAGCAGGGCCTCCAACAGTTTCTTCTTCCGATAAATGATGTTGGATTTGAACTATAAAGTATATAAATTAGCATTTGTTTCTTGATTGCACTAAAGCTCTTGATTTCTGACAGAGTTGTGTCTTAATCTATTGTTAATGCAGGTTAGGACTTTTGAGACACATTGTGGATCCCTGTCTCAGTATGGGATGAAACATATGAGGTCCTTTGCAAACTTCTGCAACGCTGGAATACGAAAAGAGCAAATGGCTGAGGCCTCAGCACAAGCATGTGTCAATATCCCTGCTAGTTCCTGGAGTTCTATGCACAGGGGTTTCAGTGCATAATTCCTAGAATGCGCTCCATTGAAGACCGAGTATAGTCGTTGTAACATTATTCTTTACGAGTGTTATGGACTGTACTCTCTGCTCATGATTTCTTATACCAACCCTGTAAATACAAATGGGACGCTGGGGAAACCTCTTTACATTATAGTTTCCTGCAAAATAGATGCTGTAACAAAGACATTTTACTTTTACTTGGGGAGAGGCAGTGGAACCATAAGGACCCTTGGAACTTCTAATTAATACGACAGGGCACAATACCGTGTTTGTAAGCCAACGCTTTGTTTCAATTTAATGGTAACCCCGTTGTGTAGATATTTCATTTTTAATAGAATTTATATTTGGTAAAAATATATTTTAAAACCTATAATGATAACATAAAATAACACGCAGCTATAACTGTAAAATTCTATTAACAGCCCTTAGCCGCTAAGGACTAATTTTAGATTTTGAAAAGTATAAAAACATAGCCAAAAAAAATAAAATAAAATAAACTATAAAAGTATTAGAAATGAATAAAATTATAAAAACGTAAGGAGTAATTTGCTCAATATATTTTAGTGTATTTAATTTAAGAAATCTCATGTTTAAATTTTTATTTTAATTAGATGAAAAATGGATTTATGAATTCATGGGAACCCAAATTAAAGTGACGTATACATATCGATGGCCAGGATTTGGTCAATCCGTAGTTACTAGATTCAAGTAATCAGACTTAGCTACTTGCCAATGCCAGGTAACCGATGTTTTAGTTTGGTTTAGTACAAAAAGAGCAGGTTAACTAACCCTGGTTATTTCAGGGCGCGGGAATGCGATGAACTCAAGTGAGAGAGAAAGACTTTACAAGGGAGATAATTAGGTTTTTTTTTTTTTTAAAGTATGTTATCCAGGAATTTGATTCTATATTAAAAGATTTATTAAACGATAGCAGTTTTATTTTTGCCTTTAATCATAAACTTTATTTGTAATATATGACTGTCCTTGATTCAATTTTTTTTTACACGCGACCAGAATTTAAATACGATTCTCCCATTAAATAGAATATAATAAAACCTTTTGAATCCATTTGAGTATATATATATATATATATATATATGATGGCAAACTCAAAATGATTGAAATTCAAATAATAATTGGAACGTGAGGAGGAGTGTACAGATTCCGTTAACGTCGTGAGAAAGAGTAAACGGCGTGAGGGCATGGATGAGGGGATTGTAAGGGGAAACCGTGAATGGTTAGAGGGAGGAAAGAGGAAAGCCGTGAGATTGTTGATCTACGGTCATCAACTCTGAGAGAGTGTATATAAAACAGGCCCTTCAATGGAAACTCACCATTTCGTTCTTCCTCTTCGACCCTTTCTTCTCTTCTTTTGTTCTTTCCATCATCTCCCACAACTTTCTGGTTGCCCTGGAATTTCCAACACTAATTCACATAACCCGAAGTTGAATGTTAAGGATCTGACACTTTTTTGAGATAGAATGAGGTTTGCTATTTAGACAGCCCCAATATCTCTTTCTTCTTCTTCTTTTGGTTCTCCTTTTGGCCACGGAGAATAATGAAACTTGTTTCTGTCTAGATTGACTCGAGTCCTTCTCTTCTTCTTTTTTTTTTTTTTTGGATTCATTTTTGTTCACAGATGCATGTCCTAAGAGTATTTGCCAGACTTTGTCGGAATTCCATTGTAAATTTTCAAGTGAAATCTGTTCTGGAAATTTCCTTTGTTCATTGAGATTTTTAGAGGTGCATAAGATTTTTCAAGTTTTGAAGGTTGGTAAATAAGAGCCAAGAGCTTTTGGTTTTGTTCCGTTCCTCTATGTTTGGCGTCTGTGCTAAGTTATTCCTGTTTTTTTTTTCTTTTGTTTTTGGGCTTCTGCAGATATATTTCTCTTGAGAAAAAAAGACGGATTTTGAAACTCTGAACTTTGTGCAAGTCGTACGTTACAGGGACGATCGCTACTTGGCCATCGTCTCAGATAGAAGCTCTGAAGTGTCATTATTAGTTGAGTTTTCGGCATAGATTTACATTTTCCATAGCTCTGGAACTGAAATCTGGACAATTTTCCTAAACGGTTGAACCAGAGTTTCAGCAGGAGCAGATTTAGGTGAGAGAAACTAACGTATTTCATCAAAATAATTGACTTGATTCGCTGCAGCAGTTAATTCAGTTTTGATGTTCATTTCCTCCGTCTTTGTTTGTTCTCTAAATTCTCTCCCTTTCCTCATTTCCTGCAGGAAATAGAAAAATTGGCTCCTTTCCCCCTTAGTTTCAGAAGGAATTGATTGCTCGACGACTGTTAATTTTGTAAGGTAACATTCAGTTTTTCTGGATCTCTTCTTAATCTCAATCGCTCACAAGACAATATGAGTGTCGCTTTGAAAAGATGAGCCTTCCGAGACCAGTTGAATTGAATCAATCGATGCCTCGTTTTCACATTGTCTTAGCTATCCTTTCAAAAACATTGAACCTCTTTTTCCATGTATATATTGAATCTCAAGATAATATAGTATACTGTATATCTTAGCCAGAAAATTTTCATGATCTCCGGTTCTCCCTCTCGTAACTGTCATCATCCATTTTTGTCTTGACCCAGATATAGAAGATGCTCACAGTGCACAATTCCCTTTCTTTTTCTTTTTTAATTTTCGGAATCCATGAACCGTCCGATGCACACATCCTGTAACCATAGAGCCAATTTCAATTTGAGTTTGTTGGATAAAAATGTATCAATATATTTAATTCTTAATTTCAATTATTGTTGTTCTACCTAAGAGTTAACAATTACTCCAGTAAATTTATCTTTTCGATGATGATGATGATGGTGGTGGTGGCAGGCACGGGTTCAAGAGATGGAGAAAGAGTCATTTATTCGAAGCAATAACAATACGAACATAATGTCTAGTGTTAGAGAGAAAAACGGAGGGGATGGGTCGTTGTTGTTGAGGGCGAGTTCCGATAGCGCTAGGCAAGCAACGACGTCGAATTTGGTGTTGCAGTGGGGGAATCGGAAGCGGCTGAGGTGCATGAAGGTGCAGGTTAAGGACGATTCTTCCGGTCCGGTTCAGAGGACAACGGTTCGGGTGGATCGCCGGGTCGTTAGAACCGACAAGGATTCTTTAAATAAGGCCACGTTCGGTGTCAATTATAATAATCATCATCATCAGAGTAACGGGTATCCGAATCTCCGTGAACGTCCATCTTCGCCGCAACCACGAATCCTCAGGTAACGCTATTACTACCATTCACTTTTTTACTTTGTCTTTGTCTTGCTTTATAGATAAATGAAATGTGATTTAATGTTTGTTTTTTATTCCTTCTGATTGAGAGAGAATGAGACTGAGATGGGTTGAGATCTGAGATGAGGTTGAGGGCAATTTGGCTAGATTCCGGATTTTATACCCAAAAAAGAGGGGAAAATTAAGATTTTTGTGTTATCTTTCATAAAGTTTAAAATCGTTACTTAAATTAAATCTTAATCTATCTTTCTTTTTCTTTTCTTTTCTTTTTTCTAGTTGAGTTTGCATACTTATCTTGAGAGCAAGGTTCGTGTTGGTGGTGCACTGCCTCGTGGGCCAGTGTTTTATTTTGTTTTTAATCTGTAAGGAGGAATTTTGAACTCATTTCCTCCTCTCTTTTTCTACTTTCACGATTAAGCCTCTCTTCCCAAGCCAATCTTATATTTCCACAAGTGTTTTGTTTTGTTTTATTTTGTTAAATAAATCAAATAAATAAATCAGAGTTAGGATTGCGGTCGTGGACTTGTCGTGTGCATGTATGTATTGTTGATGTATTTTCAGCAAAAGAAAAGATAGTGTTTTCTTCTTTGCTCTTATCAGCGATGATATAAAATTCGCTGTTGTTATTAATTCCAAGCAAGCAGCACATGGGGTTTGTGTCAAATATCTGATAAAGAGTTGAAAGTACTTGGGGGCAGTGGAAATTTGGCAGTGCTCTTTAGTTTGGTTAGTGCCCATGTCTGCCACGAAATTTCCTTCGGGGCCATCTATATGCGATGGAGGCAACTTGTAAGTGACACATGTCAAGGCAAAGAATCTTAAGCCTCAAATGTTATTATATAATATATAAAATAAAATTTGGGTGACTAGTCAAATGATTTTTGTTAAACTCATGGGCTGAATACATGAGGCTTATATTCTGTCCACTCTCCAATTGATCAGGTTCCTTGCGGATGTCTCATCCAAATTAAAGAATGAATAGGAACTCACGGTAAGTGCGTGAGATCCCCTTCTTTATTTCCTCAAAATTTATTTGGAGATATTATCATGACTAAGAATAAGAATATCACATTACTCTAATGTCTGCCTCACAAATAGGTAATAGGGTATTAAATTTGGGTTCTGAGTTTGGATTAATCTTATAATATTTAGGCACAAAAAATAAACAGAAATATAGTTGGGCGATGATTCTAGCTTAACTGTTGGTTCGGGGACATTAACTAGTAAGTTCTCAAAAGCCCAAAGGGGAATCCTTTAGACATTGCTTTAGCAGTGGGTATCTAGTTACTTTTCTTTTCTTTTAAATAAAAAACTAGATCACTTGTGTTGCTTTACATTCTAACTTTGAATCATTGGTAGCAACGGGCAAGTCTAATAATCTAAATCAAGTTAATAATCCAAACCTTGCTGCTTTGCTTCTGACGTCTAACAAGGAATTTGACATTTCTTGGGAGGTTTAAGGTTGGTCTTCTTGATACTTAGCCGTTGACATTTTCTTTGCTAGATCTAATTTTTGTATATTTTCTGTCTTTACCATCTGTTAAATAAACCCAGAAGATGCGAGGATAATTATTTTCACTCTTTCAAATCTTCTTTGTCTGGTATTTTATTTATTGTGAAATTTAATTTAATTTCATGCTTTAATGAGTGTTATTCATGTGATTGCATTTATATGAAGATCAACAAATCCTTCAAATTTAAGAAAGAAAAAAAAGTAATTAAGGACAAGCATAGCATATTCAGTATCCTTCACCGCCCTATAGTTAGAAGAGAGGCATTTACAGCTTCTGGAGGATGCGGTCATGCGAAGCAGAACTAGAACCTCATTATTCACATCAATTACTACTAGGACGGTTTCCTTGGAAACATGGAATGGACGGTTTCCTTCCACGTGTTCACGAAAAGTCCTTTTCCATTATAGCCGTCCGATTGGAGGGGCCACGTAGCACTCTTCATCTTCGTTACTCTAAATCCAACGGCCCCAAACACGCCGTGGAACCAGCTGTGCCCGTTATAGGGGAATCACACACACTTTCTCTCTTAGGTCCCTCAAATATCCAATTCTCATTCTCATAGGAAAATAAATTAAACTACCCTCCTTGAAAACAAAATACTTATACAAATACAAAGTCTGGGAAGGAGCCAAAAACCAACCCTTATTCTACGCAAAAAAAAAAAAAAAAAAAAAACTCAGTCTAGATTCCTGCTTCTCCCACCCACCCACCCTTGGATCTAGATCAACCCTCCCAAGGTTAATTCCGTAAACTCACCACTCCCTAGTTACTTTTTCATATATAATTATTATTTTTTAACTCTAAAATATAACCTCTCTGAATGCTTCTTTCTTTGCCCTATTTATTATTCCGTGTTATGTGATGTGATTCATGTTCCTACGATTAAGAATGATAATTACTTACTACATGTGACTTGTGTTTTGAAATTAGGAACTCAGAAAGTTCAAGTGCCATGAGAGGAGGACAAAGCAACGGGGGTGTTAGGGGAATTGCCTCCCCGGACAGGGGTGCGCACGATAAGAGAGGGGCCCATAACAACCTCCTTAATGACAATAACAAGTCCGCAGCCTCGTCGGATACTGCGCACGATAGCAAGAAGGGAGGGTCGCCGTCCGGCAGCGGAGACGCGGCTGCTCCGCCGGTCTGGCCACCCAAGTTCGTGATTGCCTTGACCAACAAGGAGAAGGAAGAAGATTTTCTCGCCATTAAGGGCTCAAAGCTGCCTCAGAGACCCAAGAAGAGAGCTAAATTCATTCAACGAACCCTCAATGTAAGCCCCTTTTCTGCTTTTTCGTTTTTCCCAACTTTAATTATTATTCATTACATGAAACATTAATCTTAGCAGCTCGTATAAATTGATGCTCTAGTATGATTTATAGTTTTATACAATGACAACAATAAAAATTAATCTTAATAACCGATCCAAATTTAGAATTTGGATGAAGTGCTTTGGTAGAGTCTTTAAGACCTTAGCATATAATAATAATAGAGTGGGTGTGAATTGTGAAACCAACTAAAGAAAAGCATATTTTAATTTTAGTATGCGATTTGTGGTGATATTCTTTACTACGGTGGGGAGTGCCCCTTTTTCCTTTGGTGTTTTACTTTTCCCTTTTGCTGGAAAAGCCATACATGGTTGGCAGCTGTGGAGTGACTTACACGCGTCAAGGGGAGCTTGGCTCACACCGAATAGTGACTGACCAAAATTATTATGTAGTCTGACACCACACCACCACCACCCGTATGTAGTTTTCTCGTAACACATTTTAATTTTTTAATTTATGAAAATAATTAATAACAACTAACTACCTTCCTTTGAAAGTTAAAAGTTAATAATAGCAACTGCCATTATCGAAACCAAAATTATAAAAAAATTAACAACAATCTTCTTTGCTAACAAGCTACAATAAAATAATAAAAATTAGGGTAGGGAAACTGAATAGTATATTTCAATTGATGTCTCACACCTACCCGGACTTGTATAATAATCTTTGTGCTGTACTTCTTTTTTCTTTTTTTTTTTAATTTCCGTTGCTCTTTTTGTGTCGTACGTGTCTTTTAATTTTTGCTTTATCCTAAACCAGGTAGTGAAAATCCGTATGCTTAATGAAGAACAAAAACTGTGTTCTTATTCAAACATTTTAATAAAAAAATATTATGCTATTATTAAATTATTATTAGGATCATGACAGAGGTTGATTTTTTATTGACATTCGGCCACTTGATGTCTATCTAATCAACACCACATTTGCTGGGCTCTGGTGGATTTGGTCATCACGAACAAAAACAAAAAAAGATGAATTAAGTGAAAGACACAAAGAAACAGCACACGATGTGCGTGAAAACACGTGTCAAGGGGTTTGGAATTGGATGCATATGTTAGAAAGTAGGAGCGAACATACTGGATTGCATCCTCAGTGATGCCTGTTGTAGTGGATGGCCCTGATGATGGAATAGTCTTTACTCTTTACAGAGACTTATCAACAAAAGACTACAAATTATTACTAACCGACAAATTGAGTCTCATTACCAGAGAAGAAACTCGTGTTTTGGTAGTGTTACTCTAATCTAGAGAAAAATACAGTATTACTCATGGTAAAGAAATAGTAGTTGTAAAAATTAAATTTATAACGCGTAATAATAAATTTTAAATGAGATTTAAATCATTCTTATTTCATTTTTATTGCTGTTTTAGAATATTTTTTATCTGAAACTATTTTTATTTCTGGGTTTTTGAATGATAAAAGGGTCTGGCTCATCACATTTTAAACTGTTTTTCCTGCTTTTAATTAAGTAAAGATGAAGCACACTTATCTATTATTTTAACTGCTGGCTTTCTTTTTAGTAAATTTTTCTTTTGGCATTTTCATGAAGGAAAAAGATTGGTTCACCACTTTTCTGTGTAGATATCCACCCATAAAAAGATATGAATAATTAATGTAATTGATGATATGCTTAATAAGAAACAAAAATAAAGGGAAATGAGAAGTATATATTAGGTGGGAATACTATTTAGGTGGTGAGAGAATCATTACTCTTTTATAAATACTCAACCTCCCCCGTTTTCAAACCCTACTTGCTTGTAGTTTGTTGACAACTTTTCAACTACCATTTGTTTATTTGTGTTCCTTTTTTTTTTTGTCTTATTTTGATGTTATGTATTGAAATTCTAGACAAATGCATGATTTGTGTTCCGAATATGCTTTGATTTGCTTTACAGCTTGTTAGTCCTGGCGCATGGTTGTGCGATCTTACCTTGGAACGATACGAGGTTAGGGAGAAGAAGATATCCAAAAAGGTAAATTGAAAGGGAGGAAAAGAAAAAGAATATCTGTTTCTACAATCTGTCTTTTTTATTACATGAAGAAATGAGAAGATATTATTTTTGTGGCACGTAAATAAATAAATATATTTTGTTTTGTTTTGATGCAGCAGAGACCAAGAGGTTTGAAAGCAATGGGAAACATGGACTCAGACTCTGAATAGAGACAGAAGTGAATGAGTAGAAGAGAGGGCTAAACTTTATGTTTGCTAAGGATGTGTAGGAAATGCACGGATGTTGTAAAGCACGGCATGGCATCTCAGCTGGGTGCCAACAAATCCAAATCCAAATATAAAATATTTTAGCTTTGCCACTGCTTAATCTCTTAGCCTTCATCATTTATTTTTTCCTGGCTGGAAAACTGCTTCGGAATTACGAATGACTAGGTGCCAATTTTACCGTCAAGGAGAGGCATTTTCACAGAAATAATGTCATTTTAAATAGAATTTCTCACAAATCTTTTAACAAGATGTTCTGTTTTTTAAATCATATTCATTTTATCACGCAATTTTACTTCCCCCCTCGTTTTTTATAATAATTTTAAGTAAAAAACAATATTTACTCTTTTGGCAATGGTTACGTCAGACACGAAAGCTTAGAAAAATTGACAGCTCAAGAGTGTAATATTCGTCAAATAAACATGGGTTGAAAAACAAAATTCACCTAATTTAATGGTGACTTGATGGGTTACCGTAAAAAAAATAAAAAAAAATTATGAATTATAAAACTAAAAATTTATTTTCATTTTCATAAAACTAATAAGAATTGAATTAATTTTTTTTATAAAATTAATAATAAGGACTATCACACAAGAGTGTGTTTTGTTTGTATTTTCATTCTTTGTTTTTATTTTTTAAAAATTGTTTTCATATTCAAAATATTAAAATTTTGAAAACATGTTTGATTTGACTTTTTATTTTTTGTTTTCAAGAAATAAAAACACTGTTTGCTTAAAATTATATTTTTTACAATCGCATTTTTATTTTATCCCATATGAGGTTTTTGGTTTCAACGTAAAATAATGAAAACGAGATTTGATTGTTTTTAATTTTTGATTTGTTTGGAAAAATATTTTCAGAAATCCAATTAAACATATTTTCATCATCGTTTAAAAATGAAGATAAAAAACAACCAAATCAAATACTCCTAATGAATTGATAACTCCAATCCATCTAAAAAATTAGGTTAAATGGGTTGGCCCAGGGAGCCAAGCCCATTTTTCTACCCATACTTACTGGTTAAAATAAAAGGTAATTATTAAGTGTTGATGTTAATTTAGAATTTTTCTTAGAAGACTTTTGTTTCAACTAAACTATACTCCAGGAAAGAATGTTCCTGCAGATACTATTATTGGAAATATTATTTCCATCAACACGTTTTATAACTACTTAACATTCCATTCCTTGACATATTTTAAATTTTGTTTTAATTAAAAAAATAAAATAGAATAAAGTGAAAGTGGGAAGTTATCGTCCATTTACATGGAAATATAGTATTCCCATCCTTTTACGTCGGAGTAGAGAGGAGAAATAAGGTGGAATATATATTCATGTAATAAACATGAGAATGACACATTCTCGAGAATAAAGTTATATGACTTGAAACAAATAAACTAGTGTTAAAAATATTATTTTGAGATTGATAAATTTCAATTTTCTAAAAGGTCATAATATCTGAAGTCTGAAATTGATTTATGTTTTTCAAACAATAATGGATTCCAGAAGGGATCAGTTTGAGTTTAAAGCAGGCTGATTTAGAGACAAACGTTCGAAAATTTTAAGTTACAAGATAGATACTAGTAGTGATCAAGTGTGTCTCTTTAGCTAGTCGATCCTGATTATTTAGACATATGTTTGCATTATATTTTTGAATCGTTAGAATAACATATCTATAAATAAGGCCCCTTATAAGCTATTTTCATGATTAAAACACACTACACAAATACTTTGTAATATCTAACATGGCTCGTAGATACAATGACTACTGGCTCAAAAAGTTAAACTGTATGTCTCATGTTTCCAACAAAATTAAAATACACGCCTGTATAGTTTTGCCAATTTTCTTCTACTTCTTCTGCTCGTCAGCCTCCTCTGTCAGTTTTTTGCATTCCAAGTCATTTAGATTCCTACAATTATATATTCTTCTGTCTTTGAATTTTCAATTTACATTTTGAGTATTTTATTTTATTTTCATAATTATTCTTTTTATTTTAAAAAATATTATTAAAAATTTATTCAAAGATTAAAAATAAATAATAATTTTTATTTAATTAAATTATATTTTTTTTAAGAAAAAGAAATACATCACAAAAAACGAAATAATTTCTACTGGCAAGCCATTACTTTCAAAAGTTACATAACTCTACTAAAAAGGAATTAAACATAATCATCAATTTCTCATTACTGGCTGACCAAAATATAATTTGTTCATCTGAGTTTTTTTTTTTTGAAAGGTAATCACTTATGTCCTATCCCACTAACCCATAGAGACTATTATCGTAAATAAGCGGGGTCCATTGCAGGTAGATCATCTTCTAAATATATATTAACTTTGATAATTCATTTATTAACTTGATCAGTGTGAAAGTGACTTTGTAGGTACCACTCAAATAAGCTCAACATACCGAGGAGGAGATCAAATTACTGGTTGAGATTAGGTTGGAGAACACCTCGAAAGCCGGTAAGAACATTCATCTTATAATATAAAATTTAAAAATTATTATCCTAATTCATTTAACCGTTTCGATGCTTAATTGTGAACTATAGTGGGAAACAGAAAGAGGAACATTGGTTTGAGCGGTTAAGATTGTTTGGAATTATTCTTTTGGGGCCCACCTTCTCAACATAAATACAATCTCCAAAGAGAGTCCAGATGCTTCTAATTACGCCGCAATGATCGGAGACCTTTGTAAATTGTAAAGGAATTCATTGTTAAGATGGATGTCCTGTATGCCTTTAAATAAACCTTGGAACAATGTTCATCTTCAATGTTTAATCGTGGATTGTATTACCATTTCATAACCAAAAATTCAAACTTTTAATAATGTCATTCACTAACGCTGCAACGTGTCTCTGTTTGGCTCTTAACGCATTCTTTAATTTAATTGATGTATGTATGAGCACAAGTCAAGCAAGAATAACAGCGTTCGTTGACCCTTAATGAACAAGCTTCCGTTCTCAGCAGATATAAATTATACCCAACAGAAAAAGGCACAATCGCATATTAGAAAGCATAATAAAAAAGCGACCACAAACTCATGTATTCTATTCTGTTCAAGAAAACGTCAACTACAAGTAAACTTCAATTTGAATAGACTTTATTTTATAAACTTAGTTTGTAAAAACAATTTTCTCTTTTCTCTCCCCTCTTTTTCTTTTATTTCAACTTTTTTTTTCGAAACAAAATTAAGACAAGACTTAATTTATAATCAGACCCAATTAAAAATCAGTACTAGACCTTTCAAATTTTATTTTATGAACATATCTCAGTGCTCCCAATTTGAAACCCAAACATGCCCGTAATTGTGTCTCTGTGAATGCAGTGTAACGTCTCCACAACAAAACCAACAATACTTATAGAATGCTCTGTGGCTATAAAAAAATTATACTCTTCTTCAATTCGAAATCATCGTTATTTTTGTGATGCTATAGAAATTTACAAAGTTATCATTCTGCCATTACATACACTATTAGTATTTATTAGCTATTCATTATAAATTTAAGTGTCCACTAGGAACAACTAACCACACAGCAAGAATTCAAAGCAAAACTGAAAAATAATATATGATTGAAATTGAAAACAAAAACAAGAAAAAGAACCCAAAATAGAATATCAAATAAAATTCATTATGTACCAAACCCAATGTTAACAAATGATAATAGCCATGAGATAGCAAAATTACATAAGATCCTGAAACGAACACATGAAATCTCTGCACATCAATACAGGGGAAACTATACTCTACTACTAGTCAAGCCTCGATCTCTGATAAATCCACACAAAAAAATAGAAAAGAAAGTGAAAATCCAGAGGGCGGAGCGCAGCATGTTCAGATCCTGAGAGAAGAACCGAAGACGAGAGCAACAGCGGCGGTGAGAAAACCGACGGCGAAGGACGGAGAGATGACGGAGGCGGGAGAGGAGGGGCTAGGTGCCGGCGCATCGGCGGCGTGAGCGGCGGAGACGACGGCGAGAAGGACCGCCATTGCTGTCATGATTACGACTTGAGAGGAAGCCATTGCTAGTCGCTGATTTAGGGTTTTGTTTGGAGCAGTGTAGTGAGGAAAGATAATGCGAATGAAGTTAGGAAGAAGGTGAAGGACTGCTTATATAGGAAATGAAAAGAGGTGGTAAGGGTAGTTTGGGAAGGTAAACTAATTTACAGAGTGGCGATTAGGCATTATAGTTTGAGTGGGTGTTGTTGTCAAAATCAAAATTAGGCTTAGGCAACTGCAACTGCAACTGTTTTTTCTATTCTACACTAAATTTTAATTCTCTGTGTTTATTTTTTTATAAATCAGATTGTTGTTGTAAATCTTAAATAATAGTAAGAAAATTTATGCAATTTTGCGAAATTTAAGAGATGATTTATGATTGGTGTAATATATTTTCTTAAAAAAATTATTAAAAATTGACTTTGTAGGATTGTCAGGAGAGGGTATCTAGGGGCCAGGAGGACGTGGCTTCTAAGAGGGGAATCTCTTTGCAGCATGCGCCAGGTACAAAGAACAATATTTCTTGTACCTAACAAATAATTTCTCATTTTTTAAATATTTCTTTACTTTTATTTAGTTGTCATTTTAAAATTTTAAGGAAATATTAATTTTTTTAGAGTGCTTTTATGTATTAACATTTTAATTTGTAATACACTAATCAGTATTATTTACTATTTTATTAACTTTTATAAAAGAAGAATACTTATCATAAAAAAAGTAGTATAATAAACTATTTTCTAAATGTGTGTATTACTTTAAACAATACAAAATGAAACGAAAAAGAAACTAATATTTTGTATAACATTTTATTTATTTTTTTAAATATAAATAAAATATAATTAAATAATTTATTTATAAAAATAAAAAAATCATTTATTTAAACAAACAAAAATAGAAAATAAATAGATTATATAGAAAATTTATACTGATTTCAAAATTTAAAATTTAACTTTAAATTTTTTTAAAAATGTGTTATTTTATTTCTGTTAACACCATTTTTTATTTTTTATTTTTATTATAAAAATATTTAGTTTTTAAAGTAATAAAAAATAATTAAATATTTTTTGTTATTTTGTATTTATTAGTTAATATTATTATCTGATTTTAATTCAATCAACTGATTTATTAAATTTTAATTTTCAACTCCTAATTTTTAAGTTATAAATTTTCAGTTATCTTATAAATTAGTTTTTCCAAATACACCCAATGATAATATATATTTGTAGAAATTTAATTCATTAATTATTAAGATAAAAATGAGCTAAGTTTTACTTGACTAGACTTAGTTTTTAAATCGAAGTCTTGAGCTCGGTTTGATTAACTTGTACTATTTGTTTTTTTTAAGGTTTGACTTTTTTAAAAGTATAATCCTTTTAAAAACTTATTTAAAAGTTAAAGATATAGAAAACATTTATTAAAGGTTGGTTTGTTGGGAAGATATACAATAGATGACGATGGATGGAAATAAAAAAATAAAAAGGTTGAGTTGAAATAAGTAAAAAAAATAGAGGAAAATTAAATATATTTTGTTTAGAAAAATGAAAAATAAATAAGAAAAAGTAAGTAGGTGGGTAAAAATAAGTAAAAAAAAACGGATGTGAACCCGTAACTTTAAATTTATTTTTCTTTTCATTTTCTTACAACCAAATAATATATATATATATATATATATATATATATATATATATATATATATGATTACTAATTAATTAATCAAATATTTTTATATTAATAATCCCTTTATCTCATTATAATTATAATTCTATGATATTTTATACATATCAAGAAAAATATTAAATAAATGAAAGAGAGCAATTTTATAAAATTAAGCATATCATCGTTAATTCATTTTTTGTTTTTTAACACATATCATTAATATTTTAAGAAATATATGTGGAAAAATAATTAATGTTACGTTAAAAAATTAAAATGATAATTATTTTAAAATAATTTTTCTCTTCTTATAAAATTGTTATTGGACGAAGGGAGTATTTTGTTTTCTTTAAGTGTATTTTAACCGTACTTGATTAATGACTAATACATTTTACTTCTTTCCAAAAAAAAATAGATACATTAAATACTTAATTATTAAATCATGTGTTCATATTATAAAAATATGATTATATAGTTGGTATTATAGTCAAACTTGATTACGCAATAGTAAATAATGGTAATAGATAAATAGAATTGACCGCGAAAAATTATAATAGTACAAATGGACTAACTTTATATTGAATACTTTTTGTCAAGAAAAACTTTATATTGAATACATCAATAAATAACACTCATTAATTTTCATACGTCACATGCAAGCAAATGTAACTTGTGTGTATATATGTATCTCTTGTGGGTGCGATTTATATTAGCGGAGAAATTGAGAGAAGATATCAAAATGGAATGGGGAAAACTAAGGTTGCAATCTTGTTGCTTTGGGTCTTGCTTGCCTTGTGTATCAGATTGCAGTTAACTGTTGAAGCAAGAGCATCATCACCTTTAGAAAGACAAATCGAAGCCAAATTGAAGCAACCCACTAAGGTTTGCAATTAATCTTTTGGATTACAGTTGTCATTCTAGATTTTACCTTACTAAATGCTCTCAAAATATTTACTAGTATTTTATTTAATGTAAGATAAAAAAAATTAATAGTCACAAGGAGAAAGTGCTAATTTTAAAAATAAATTTTCAAGTGAAAAGAATAACCAATAACGAATATTAAAATTCTTTTTTAACATTATACTTACGCATATGAAGGTTTTGATAAAAAAAAAGAGTTTATTTTAAAATCTTAATTTATTATGTAAAAGTTAAACAAAACAAATTTTTATAATGATAAATAAAAAATATTTAATTAATCATTTGATCGATATACTTGTGTTAATTTTTAGTTTTAGTTCTTATACCTAAAAATTCTGTTTTAATTCAATTAAGCACAGAAGATGCTTCTGAGTCAGTGATATATACATGGCAAAAAAGTGGAAGCTGCCCAAAAGGAACCATCCCTATTCGCAGAATTCTAAAGGAGGACTTACTCAGAGCTGCTTCTCTTGACCGCTTTGGGCAGAAACCCCCTTCTTCTCTTCAGAAAATCAATTAATACATGTCATGTGAAGACACATATATGATCTTTGATTTCGCAAGCTAACTTAATGCAGCATAAATCATAAATGTATATAAAATATACAATTTATACTGGTAGTAGATACAATTCAATTAATGCTATATATGGTGATGTGATCATCATGCAGTCACATTGGGATACAATTATATGTATATATGTTACTGTTGAAGAAATTACCCTTCAACTCTTTCACGTCATCCTTCTCAATTCTCATTACACATTAATCATTACTCTTCTCAAACCTTGATGACACGACCGTCACATCCAAACATATCTCCGGCGAAGTCATAGCCATCATTGTCACCATCTCTAGTGAAGGAGATTAGTCTGCACCCTAGTGGAGCCACCGGGTTTTTTGCCTACTGGACTGTAAGTATTCATTTTATTTTGTTCGTTGATCTTCTTAACTTAACTTAGTTCATTTAACCTCAAATATTGCCAAGGAGAAAATCAGACATTGGTTTTGGTTACTTAATTAATTTCGTGGTATATATGTGGTGCAGACGGATTCATACAGGTCAACAGGTTGCTTTGATGTTATTTGTCCAGGATTTGTGCAAACAGGCCAAGTAGCCCTTGGTGGTACCATAGGACCTATATAATCCATTATGGGCCCACAGTATGATCTTAACGTTGGACTGTTCCTGGTAATTAATGTTCACAAGTATATTTATATTTAGGCAAATCTGTGTCTAGTGTCATATCTCGAATTAGGACACTGTTTGAAAAATTATGCTGCTCATATTTTTTTTATAAATAATATATTTTCATTTTAGTTCCTTCACTAATATATTAAGAAGGAAACTGGTTAATAATATCCTTATATTTATATTATGTGCCACTATTGAATTATCTTAAACATTGATGATAAAACATTAACATGTGAATTTATGTTGGGGTGTGATATGGGAACCAGACTCAGGAAATTGGTATCTTAAAATTAAGAACAACGTCGCTGAAATATTGGGTTCTTTAACGCACAGTGCCATATTGGTGGAATGGGGAGGACAAGTGTGAAGCAGAAATATAAAGAAGCATGAAACCCCTCACAAGGGAACAGCAATGGGAAGAGGTCGGTTTCAGAACGCATGCTTCATGCGCAATGTGAGGGGGTTAAGGATTATTCGCAACAGCTGAAGTATCCTGATCAAGGATATGCTATGGCTGAAGAGCCCTACTGTTACACCTCTCTTTGCAATTTAGTGCCACACAACTAATTTTGAACGCATTATTATTAATTGTAGAACTTTTAGAAGATGAAATAATTAAACATCCCTGTTGTTAATGTTGGAGTTTTGTCTAGAGTTTGTCTTTACCATCAAAATCTCAAAATTAACAGTATGAATTTAAAACTAGTTGTTGGTTATGTTAAAAGTCACGTAAAAAGAAAATAATCCCTAAAAACTTGTTTACAATATCAACAAAAGTTTAATAAAAAAAACGAAGCTCATTATATGACAGCTGTGGGATTTTAACCCAAACTCTTTCGGACCAGAGCCTAAATCTGGGGCCTTAGACTACTCGGCCAAACTGTCGCTGTTTAATAGTTGCTTACACTATATTAAATTATTAATGTAATATTTGTCTTTAACAGAATGTGAAATTTATTCGATGTTTCTGTGCTTTGGAATAGAATTGAGCATGGGTTAGGTTAAATCAAGTTTATTTAGATTCAAACTGATCAATTTTGTTTGGATTGACTCAAAATTTATTTATTTATTTTATTTAATTTGATCATATTCGAATTGGATGGAGTCATTAGACATTAGGTCTATAAATAAAATAAAATAGTAAAATGAAACAAAAAAACATAGCAAATTGAAAAAAAATAATAGAAGAGAGCTGGTGAAACATGAAAGTCTCAACAATTAAGATAATATAATTACATAAATAAAAAAATATAGTTACACAATTTATAACAAAAAGTGTATCCTTAAAAAAATGTTTACACAATTTACGTGTTCCTAAATTTGATACCAAACCGATATCATTAGATTTGTAATTTTAAAATTCGAAACGATTAAAATTTTCTCCTTCAGTCCAGTTCAAATCATCAAGTCGTGTACTCCTGTGTAGAATCTAGATGTGATTTAACGATATGTTGTAATTACATATTCAAGAAACTAAAGCTAATAATTGGAATGGTGTGCACGCTTACCATGGGAAGAAAATGTTAAAAGATGTTACACTAAATATTTATCACATCCAAATCGAGTGGAGTAATATTTCCACTGGCAGATCGATGACATGAAACAATCAATTAGAATAACAGCTAATGTGTATGACAATCACTAGTCTTCTAGGCAAGCAATATAAAACCTCCTCCCATGCACAGAGGAAGCAGAGCACCTACTCTTTCGGGTAAAGCAATTACTACTGTGTAAAACGAACACTTATGTATGGAAACAACATGATACCATAAAATAATGTTACATTTTGACCAGTTTTGATATGCCAGATATATCTACATACCAATGTGCTGTATGTAACAAGGTCAAAAACCAAAACAAAAATTATAAAATACAACAGCTCGTTACATGACATACTCCAAGAAAGTACAGGAACTAGACAAACTACTTGAACCATCACTACACTGAGTCATTCTGTTTTCTCCCTTCTTGAATTGATTGGAAAATTCTAGCTGCTGATGCAGTTGCAGATCTTCGGTTATGAGGCACGACTTTGATCACTCGCGTATGCTGTCCAGTTTCAAGAGACTGAGGAACAGACTCTGGTTCTGCTGGAACCATAGGGAAAAGAGGAAGAACATCTCTTCCTTCTGCAACTTGCCCAGTGCTTAATCCCTGTGCCATTTCACTAGGACTACTGGCTGAAGTCTCCTGCAACTCAAAATCCTTAGATGTCTGATGTTTCAGGACATGCGATATTGCTCCATTTCTCTGAACTGGTAAATTACAAGAGCTTTTGTTGTTTGTGTTATGATTGGCTTTCCCTCCTCCGGGTAAATGACCATTATGCCCGTGAGAACCTAGTGCAGAGAATTGGTTCCCCTGTTCAACAACTGACTCTGACATTGATGAATTCATAACTGGCATGCCATATGGAGGGAGGTAACCATGACTGCCAGGATGAGTGTCTGGTGGAACCCCAACTCCTTGATGAGAAGTTGGGATTCCATAACCAGGATTCATGAAAGAACCACCCAACAGAGCAGGCACAAAAGGCCCGCATCCTCCTCCACAACCAGTTCCTGTGAATCCAGGCCCCGGATATGGCTTGTAGACAAGTCCTTCAGAAGGAGTCATAACAGGAATTAGCCACGGGTGCCCAGGTGGTGACTGATTGAAACACCAGGGACCCATCCCACTGTCAGCAGCCACATTTGTCTGGTGCTGATTTCCAGGGAAAGGGGTGCATTTTGAAAGGTGGCTACCGTCTTTCACAGATGAAAGAGATGTTTTGCCAACCGCATTCTCTGCAGAACATTCCATTTTATGATTTAGCTTTTCAGAATCATCTTTGCGCTTAAGGTTTTGTTGCCGAGGTTTTACAACATATTCAAGTGCAAGTTTTTTGGGAGTAGATCCCTTTGGAGGAGACTTTCCCAGAAAAGCGCCATCTTCAAGCAAAATATCTGGTGATCCAGCAATTAGCTGTTGGACCTGCTTAAATAAAAAGGAATTAATCAGTATGAACAGACTCCAAGAGTGTGTGTGCAAGAAAAGCTAATAAGCTTCCCATTTTGGACTAACACGAGATGCTGAACAGTGCCAGAGATAATTTACCTTTATCAGTCTATGCAACTCAAACACTTGGACAGCAAACACTCTCTGTTGACTGTAGAGAGGAACAGGAGTTGGATCAAGAAAATTGCACAATACTCGTCCTATTAGGACTTGAGAAATATACAGTTGAAATAAAAGGGAAATATTAAGCGTTTGGAGCTATCTATAATCATGTTGGAACATGGAAGCACCGATATATAAACCACTAACTACCAAAATCAGAGGCTCCGATCACATCACAAAACCGGTTAGCAGTTAAGCGGAATATCTTCCGTTCTACAATTTATATCATATCATCATACAAATCTTAACATGGTTTTTTCAGGAGGACTCGACATATTAACAAGACATAAATATGATAACTAAAACTGTTTCACAAAGATATCGTGCCTATGTTACATCATAAAAATCCTTCTCACATGGTTTAAGACAATAAAAACTTGTATTTAAGGCTCATTAAAATTAAAGCCGAAAAAACATTATATAATTCAAAAGAAATATTTGCCAATTTCCTTGTCCCTGTCCAGGATAAAGACTAGATAACAAGGAGATTGGGGCATACAATTGTGGGAACATTAGCATTCAGTAGTCACAATAGATCAACTACTCTGGACAAATTTGTAAAACTTCAAACTTATTTTCTGGGGTTGGGGATAAGCACATATACATCAAAATCATAAAAAAAAACATGTATATGATATGAAATCAGTCAGAGGTATAGAGGCAGGACACCTTAATTAACAACAGTGTATCATAAAAAATATCCCAACCCAAAATCGAAAATAGAAAACCAAGACACTAGATAAGTTGGAGAAAGGGGGGGGGGGGGGGGGGGCAGAAATCCCCTTGTCATCATAATTTCAATTGAGGACTCATCATAACTCTCCAAGTGTCCCCTACCACCATACATCCAGGATCATCCTCCATTACTTGGTCCCCTTCAGTGTAGTTTAAGGAAAAGTGCCCAGTGGTGACATGGAGAACCAAGCAAGAGGAAACCAAGACAGGAATATATCCAACATCCAGTTGCTAGAAGACAGTGAATCATGAGATGATATGCTGTCACAAGGGTCCCCTCCAACATAGTATAACATTAAGACTGCTCACTGCCCTGTTGTAACCAGTACCCACCATTAAAACACTGTTAAGGACTTTGAACGTATACAGCAACAACAATAGCCATATCCCACTAAGGACTTTGAATGTACAAAAAGAAAAATTAGAAGGGACCCCAGGACAATCAAATTTCCTTTCTTCAAAGCCACATATACAGCAACTTAATTGAAATGAAAACATACAGCCCACTTGCCTAGTGTATAACTAATGATGCATAAAGGATACCTTACATTTGTAGCAAAGGCAGAAAACAAAAATCATTAAGTAACAGTTTCCAAAAATTCCAAGGGAATTTTTTTACATATTTTAGCTAATCAACCATGAAGAAAAAAATAAGAAAGGTATGAAGAAATTTCACCATTCCACCAAAATCAAGATGATAAAATCAGTGGACATATCAAGCTTCCACCAAAAATAGGGCTTTTGGGTTTTGTATTCTAAATCTTTATGGTTGTTTATGGAAAGCAAGTTAAGGATATTAATATTCACAAAATCAACATTTAAGAACTTGTCAGGTCCAAGCAATTAAAATAATTCACTATTTATATGACAGAAAAATATTTCACAAGGAAAATACTTCTTTAAGACCACCATAGGAACCGCCAATGCTATTGGCAAGCAACATGACTTACTTGGCAATTGCTCTTCTTGCTTTCCAGAAATGTTTTTGACCTATTATTCCAACAACATCATCTGGCGAAATTCTCACTGTCGACAAATTTTCTACCATGGAGATCTTGGAAGCATTGTCACTTTCATTTAAGTTTCCCCTCTGTATCGGACTGCCCATCCTGGTATCATGATGTTCAGTGTCATTGATTGCATCAGCTGGACTAGTTTGGTTTGCTGTAGGGGCATTTCCCTTGTCTGTCTCCCTTGCAGATTCAACAAGACAACCATTATCTCCAATGTCATTGGATCGGGACTCCACTCCACACTCCAGCTGTAAGCAAGTCTCACCTTGTTGTAATCTGTTAAACTTTGATACATGACAATCTTGAAACTCCCGATTCGGAGTCACCTTGGCTTGCCTTAGTAAGGTGTGGATATTTTCTCTAGTCGATATGCTTCTGACAGACATTGATGCCTGCTCCTTACTTGTACTTACTTGTGGAAGCACATCAATCTCACTTCTGACATCTTTTCTCATATTGACAACTGAGGAGCCAAACTGCTTTGGATCTCTTTCACAATCACTTTGCCCTGATATGGAACCACCAAAATACCTAGAGCCTGTAGGAGTGAGTTTTTTCCCATTGAAACTCTCAACACTCTTATCATTACATTGACCAGTCCTGGAGTGAAAGTATACAGGAACCCTAAAGTCGTCTTCATCTACCTTCTTTCTCTGTTCAAGAGAAGCACTCAAATTTGTCCCTTCTGATTGGCGTGAGTTACATTTTTCAGCTCGATGAATAGGTCTTTGTGGTGGCAAATGAACAGGGTAGACACAATTTCTCTCAGGGACAGTCCTCTGCAAAAATGTTAATCCAATTCCAAGCATTCAGAAAGAAACACAACCATTGCGCGCACACACAAAACCAGAATAACACCAACTATTAGTCAGAACATACAAAGGAATAGAATCAGTGAATCACAAATTGGCAAATTAAACTTCTCTTATGCTAAAAAATACTAAACAAAAATCATAACAACAATAATTAGGACTATAAGCAAAAGTCACAGTAACAGAATGCAAAAATTACCAGACTTGAGGATGCAGGGGGAACTGTATTACTTGAAATATTTGGGTTGAGTGGCAGAACACCTGAATTGAACCTTTGAGAAGGAATACTAAACTGCTCGTAGAGGGCCATCTTATTCCTAGGTGGTGCTCTTGGGCCTCCCTTCTCTGTATCATTGACATGTAGTCTAGGGAACATTGGCCCCATCACCTTCTCATCATCCTTCCCTCTCTTCATCCTTACACTTCCTAATCCTAATCCTAATAATAAAAAAAAAAAAAAAAACTTCCCTTTATTTCTTGTCTTTTTATGTTAAATTGCAATACATGATTCTCTTATCCACAAATCCAAATCAATCTCACTCACACAATAGCAATTACAATTTACAATCAAATTAAACAAGCAAGTGATTGTGATGGACGTACAGAACTGAACTCGTGAGTATCGAATCTACTCACTTCTGGATATGATATCAAATCTCAACTTTTTTCAATTGGGTACCCGGAGAACCTATGCACGGGCTCGATCTTGCTGCCAGATGCAATAATTCAAAAATATCAGAATTCAAATCAAGAGAAAGGGAAAAAGATAATGAAAATAAAATTGCTTAAGACTACCGAAGAGAGCTTGCGGTAGTGAGTGACGAGTTACGGAAGGGGAAGCCGGTCAGAGCACAAGTACTTGGTGTGGACAAAAAAAATGGCGGAAATTAGCAGAGAACCCGAGAATTTCGGAACAAAAGAGGATGATGTTGGGAGGGGACCAAGGAGAGGGAACAAATTCGAGGAGAGAAAAAAGCACACACACGTACGAGAATTGGATTAGATGCAGCGTTGTTGTGTTTAGGGATTCCTCATAGATGAGAGAAGAAGAGGGAGGAAAAAGAATAAGAATGGATCATAAGGAAAAGAAAGAGAAAAGTGCGAACTATGTGGGGCCCTTTGGATAGAACTAGAACCCTTTTCTTGCACTAAATTTTTTAACTGGATTTTCTTGTCCAAGTCTACTCTTTCCGGATAAAATGCATTACATTTATGGGTACTTACATGGCACTTACTTTATAATATAAAAACATAACACTTTTCTTTTCTTTTTTCTCATACTCACCAAAGATCGTCCTACTCACCACCTGATTTATTCCCTTTAAGCGGCAATCTGACACCTAATCAAATACTAATTCCTTTTCTTAATATTTTCCGCTCATGGTTTCTGTTTATTCTTTTTAATTGGGGACAGAAAACAGCGCGCCCAAAATATCTTATGCGCATAGATATTTTGTACAACGTTTGATATTCGCATTTAAGTATATTTGAAATTTTGTATTTATGAAAAAGTTTGTCGAAAATAATTTTATTATAATGTTTCTAGTTTCTTTTTCTTTGTAATTAAGTAATTAATATATTAAAGTCAAGACGAAAAGATTTGAGTATTATTCGAGTTTGATTTTTAATAGAAATAATTATTAATTAGACTTAATTATTGTTTGATTGAAATTAGAATTAATCAGAATTTTTTTCTGATAAAAGAAACAGTTAAAAAAATAATGATAAAAATTCTCTTTTTATGGCTGAAATTAGAAGAAGGAACGAATATCGTAGCTTTGTGTACCAAAAAATTCTCAGTTAGTGGAATGCTCTCCGAAGCCAAGTAGAAAAAATAGCTGTGAACTGTGATAGTGAGCAATGCTGAATTATTGGTCTGTAATTGGACAAACCGAAAGTTAATGTAATCTTAATAATAAAAGGATCCTTATTTACATTAATGTCATGACAATAATTAATATATTTAATGTTTAATTAGATATATTTTTTTTATTATATTTTATAAAATCTATAATTATGGTAGAATAATTATTTATTTAGTTTAAACTGGATTGAGTAATTAGTACTGTAATTTATAATTACTAACACGGTATAAGTACATTGAACTTTTTTGTAAGAAAATCACGGGAACATTTGTAAATCCAGGTGTTGGGTTATGATTGTTGCAGGTCATTCTGGGTTGTTCCCTTTTGGGTCCATGGGGGACTGTGAAAAGCACCAAATAAAGCAGATTCCATGAAATTCGCAATCGTCAACTGGCACTGGGATCATGTTATCTGTTCTGTACGAACAGAAATACAGTGGCTGTGGTGGCTAATACGCACTGAAATAATTAAACTTTTTCATGCACTGTTTACTAGTGATTATTATAGTCACTTCTAAATTATAATCCTGCCCGAGTGAAAATAAATTGTGTTCGCCATTTTGTAAGTATTTTAAATCATGCTATATTTGTGTAATTGATTATGCTGATTGAATTGCAAGAAAAAAAATAATATATATATATATATATATATATATTAAATTTTCATAATAAAATTATTTAATGACTTTATAGTTTATACAACGTCAAAACTATTTAGGGATGTAAAACATAAAAAAAATATTATGTGTCTTAAATATTTTTTTGTCTCTTAAATTGACATCACACCTGATATTAATTTATTTTGTTATTCTATCACTCTTTTTTTTTATAAAAAAAAATAGCTATGTATTAAATTGGATTTTTAGTTTGTGTTTTAAATCCTATGTAATGAGTGTGAGCCTTCGGATGAACTTTGTTTTTAATATTTTTTTGTGCATTTTAAATTCTTGATAAGAAGACCCTAAAATGTTGTGATTAAAAAAATTAATGTTGCAATAAGATTAAAATTATTTCATAAAAAGTTGAAATCATAAAAAAGATCGTTTGGTTTAAGAAAAAAAATCTATTTTTAATTATAACAATGTGACTTTATTTTTAATTTGTTCTTTGTTTTAAAATTTTATATAAGAAATAATAAGAATAAAATTAAATTATAAAATAAAAATTTGCATTTCATTATTAAAAGAATTTAAAAGTAAAACATAAACTATCATTTTTATTTAAAAAAATGACAGCGCTAATCATTTTTTTAATTGAAAATAAATTAAAAAAAAACATTTTTTAAAACGAAACGATCCTAACCGATAATATAAATGAATATTTAAATATTCAGAACCATATTTCTGCGATAAATCTCAATTGTGGTTCTCAAACTTCGTATACTTGTTTGTGTGTACGTTTTAAAGATAAGAAAACTTAGTTTACGCGCATTATTGTTCGACATATTTTTCCACTGCCAATAATTGTCTTGCCTGAGATGAAAAATATTAATAAATTAATTTTATTAACAACACTTCTTATAAAAAAATTGACATATGGATAAGCACAAGTAAGTTGTCAATGACAACCGGTTGAGAATGACAGTATTGTTAATAAATATTTTTTTATTCGCGAGACAACTACATTTTTATATACTTATATTCGTATGATATAATGTGTTGTAATTAAGGAAGGATGATGTATGACCAACAAGACAACGTTGGCTTAATTAATTGTCATGGATAAATACCGAATTTTAAGTGCATACTTTGTTTTTTAAGTCAAAGCTCTTATTTATTTAAGGAAACTTAAGTGCATACTTATGTTAAGGTTATGTTAGTTCAATTTAGTTTATGATCACCCTTTACGGAGGAAGTTGTTTTTCTCCCATGTAAGGATGTATTAATCTTTCAACTATTTATTGAGATTTTTAGTATTAAAAAAATATATTACGGGCATGTTTGGATATCACAAAAAAATGCACATATTATTAGATCTCCTCGTCTAATTTACCATTTGTTTAGATATAATGAAAATTTTCATTGTTTCGATGGGTTGATAAAAGAGGAATATGGAATTTGTAATAGTGAAATATATCAAAATCATTTCCTTTCTCAATAGGCAATAAATATGGTGTAAATGGTTGTGGTGTTTTTTTTTCTTATTTATTGAGATTTTTAGTAATAAAAAACTATATCAAGTGTGTGTCTGAATATTGTTAAAAAGCATGCATATTATCATGTTTTCACGGCTAATTTATACAAATTAATGTTGGACCCGTGCACATGCACGGTTAAAAAAATCAAAAAGAAAGAAAATGACTGACTGAGATAGAGAGTAAATGTAAAAAAAAAATGAAAAAATATTATAAATTTTATGTCCAACCAACACGTAGCAGTTAATTGGACAGATTCTGCAAAAGTTAATATTATTGATTTTAAGTTGACACGTGTCAATCTTATATTATGCATAATGAAATAGACACGATAAGTGTCAATTAGTTAAATAATACTTCATTCGTCTTGTAACAATCATTGTGTAACAAAAAAAAGAGTATCCCAATATTACTTATCATATATGTTCTTTTTATTTTCTATTCTTTTTATCTTTATCTTTCTTCGCTTCATAAACCCCAAAATGGAGTGAACTTCCAACTCTTTTCAATGCTACCTCCTAAATTTTTTAGAATAACTTGACTTATCTTGTATTTTGTTTATTTTACTTTTCACTCGATGATTTTTTGTTTTGCATGATAAAAACACATAGTTTAAGGTACAAAAAATTCAAAGACAATTTTTTACTTGTCAAATTTCATTTTGACAATCAATATATATTTTGATAAAACTAACTTATAAGTTAGTTAATATAATTAAAAATATTTCACAAATTTAGCTGATAAATTAGTTGATAAATGTTAATAACTTAAAAATATATATTTAATTATATATGTATGTATATATGTGTTTTAACATTTTAATTTGTTTCTAATAACGTGTCATCACAAAAACTAGGGCAATATTGTTTTTTTTTCTAATTTGTATTATAAAAAATGGTAAAAAAAATTATGATTGCACTTATATTGTTTAAAATCAAATTTTTAATAAACTTGTATTGTTTACAATCAAATTTCTCTTTCTTTTCTTTAAAAAGGTACAATTTAATTATAAAAAAAACTTACATTTTTTAAAATAACTTTTAGGGTTTCAATATCTTTAAAAAATAATAGTATTTAAAAAAAATAATGACAATAATAAAATAGGTAAAAATATTTTTAAATTGAAATAAAAAATACAAAAAATAATTGTAAATAAATAAGTGAGAATAAATTTGAGAAAATAAATAAAATGAGTAACTTTTAAGTTATCTTATTTTCATAAGTAGCTTAGAATTTATGAAAACAAGTTATAAATTATTAAAATAAGTTTGTATATCACCTAACACGATAAATTCACTTACCTTTTTTTAGTTATTTTTATAAAATTATTTTATATATATCATTAGTTAATACTTTTTTTTAATTATAAGAATTTATAAATTAAAAAAATTATAAATATTTTTAATTTTATATTATATATATATATATATATATATATATATATATTTAAATAGTTTACATATTTTTATTTTAGCTTTACTAATTTATATTTAAGTTTCATAAATTAATATATAAATTATTTACATAAATTATTTTGTAAATTTATTTTAATATACAGATTACTTTTACTCTAACTATATAAATCAATATAATTGTAATTAATATGTAAATTATAAAAATTACGTAAATTTATTTCAATATGTAAATTATTTTCTCTTCAATTATATAGATTAAAAAAATTTAATGTTTAATTTTTAGGAAACTTATAAGTTAACATTTTATTTTAACAATAAAAAATTATTTAGTAAATAATATTTTTAATACCAGTTATGTAAATCAAGAAAATTACATAAATTAATATGTAAATTATTTATATAAATTATTTAATGTAATTTATAAAAATTATATACATTTATTTTTATAAAAACAATGCAAAATTTTATTTTGATTATAAAAATTAATAATTTTTTAAGTTTAAAATTATTTAAATATTATTTTAAATTTATATAATTTGTATAAATTACATAAAATAAATTTTTAAATAATCTATATATTATTTTATGTGTTTTTTAATTATAATAAAATAATAAAAAACTTTTGGAAATTTATATTAAAATAATATTTTATAATAAAGTAAATACATGTAAAATTAAATATTAAATATATTTAAATATTAAATATTATATTTTAAATTTTGAATTTTAATAATTCTAAAAAAATTAATTGTTCCTTATTAATGATACAAGTAAAATAATATTTATAAAATCAACTAAACAAAACAAGTGTATTAGGAATTTGTTATTTTATCTTTAAATAAAATATTACAAATTCAATTTCTCTTAAGATTATTTTTATTTTTCCTTTTATTTAACTTTTTTCTACTACATAAATAACAGATGGACAAAAATGATTTATTCTAAAAGATAGGAATACTAAATATCTTGATTTAAAAATATGAAAATTTAACGGATTTAAAATTATAGGAGACCATATTTAGTCTATATTTTATAAAGAAAAAGAGTTATACTACGATAACCTATCATGAATGATAAGTTAATTATCTTTTAAAATAATTATATTAAATTAATTAAAATAATATTTTATGATTAAATGATAGTGTAAAATTATTTCAGATTATCATTGTAAGTAAATATTAAACTTTATTTAAATCAATGTTGATATTCATTATTTTTAATGTTTTTTATGGAGATTATTTTTAATATGTTAGGTTTAATAGAAACGACAATTTACTTTAAAGAACATTTAGTTAGGTTTTGAACATATCCATTTAGTATTTTTATTTTTATTTTTTAGATAATAGACGCCAGAACATCGTCATAGCATTACTAGTTACTACAATGACACACCATTAAAGCCTTGCCAGCCTTTTTTACTTGAAACACCAAAATTACCCGTTGTTAATTACCAATTCATAGAATTGTAAATTTTTACATTGATTTTTGGTTTTTTAGATATAGCTGGGAAAAGTGATTGGTTTTCAAGGAATGACATTACACTGAGATGTTGGGGATTTTTCTGTTCAAGTCTGGTCTGGGTTATGCTTTAGCTTTGTCTCCTGCAATTAAATTGGGCCTTATAGGTTATCTGCATTTGTGTAACTGTGTAAGCTGTAGTCCAATTCTCTTGGGCTAAGTGGGAAGCTGGGAGCATATCTACAACCTTTTCCGAATTCTTACTTTTAGCTGTATTTAACCTTTGTTTGGTATGAACTTTTTTTTAGAAAAAAAAAACCTTTGTTTAGTGTGGATGAAATCGGGCAGAAAGATGGAAAACAGAAAATAATTAATTACTGGTTTAACCTTGAAATTTGGAAGTGTGCTTTTTATAATTACTGAAAGTTAAAATGATATTTTTTTACTGAATTTTGATAAATTATTATTTTTAATTCTTCGCATAATAAATTCATACTTTATGATAATTTTTAACTATTATAAATTAATTTTTATTTTTAGCTACTAGAGTTAATATTTTAAAATTGTCACAAAATGTTAAAATTATTTAAAAGTGACAATTTATTGCGTGATGTGCTAAAAAGATAATTTGTCAAAATCGAAGATTAAAAAAAAAACACACTCTTTATGTTTAAAGACTAAAATAGTAATTGACCTAACAGAAAATATTCACTGTAGTTAGTTTTCTAGGAACCACGTATAAAAGAAAGGAAAGAAATATTTCATGTGGAATCTGTTTACCGTAGTTGATTGCTCAATTTGGATGGAAAAACTATAATCACAAAAATATCCTTATTTATTTTTTATTTACGTTATTTATGTCAATTAACACACATACTTGTTTTGTTTTTATTTTTAACTAAATAATATAAAAATCATTTCACTTTTCATTGATTGTTTTATTCCTTTATTTCATTATCTTCTCTAATATCCTTAAGTAAACGAAGTCAAATTCTAGAACGTAGCCCATCAACATCGTATATATGAATAAGTTTGGATCACATACATATGAAATGAATGAATGGATTGCAGAAGGGGTCCATGCCCTTTGTCTCCGGCACGCCGAAGCCACCGCTCCAAAGACGGAAAAGTACTGTCAAAACAACAAATGGAGAAAAGTACTGTCAGTATTGTAAATCCACAACTCACAACTCGTTTCTTCAAATTGCTTCAATATCCCACGGATCACGGTTACAGGAATATGGTCTTTTAGATTTTTTTTATTTTATACACAGAATAAATAAAACTCATCATTACATCAATTAGCCTTCACTGCTTAAGATTATTTATCAAATATTTCATGTATGATTTTTTAGATTAAGTATACATATATTCAATCAAAACTTAAATAAAAAAATCAGTTAAATTATTCTCTCAGCACATATGAATAAATTTTATTATTTTCTTATTTTAAAATGTACACTCCATTATCTAAAAAATAATATGGGTTTGATATTAATCTTTTCACTATGAACAAAAAATCTCTTAATAATAATGAATAATTATTAATGTGTTTTTAATAATATTTTGTCTATTTTTTACAACTTTGAATGTCACTAATAGTTACCTTGATACATTTAGTTATTCATTTTAATGTTTTAGAAAGTGGATTGAATTTTATATGATAAAATATATTATGTATTAATAGTTTAAAGTAATTTTATGTTGTTATTAAATTATGTATGATAAATTTATTTATTTATTTAATAATTATTTTAAAAGTTATATTAATAATAATTTTTGATTGATCCATCGACAATTCTACAGTATAAAAGTTTTTATATTAACAATATATAATCATTAAACTTATTTTAAATAGTATCTTTGTTTTCAGCTTTAATTTTTTCAAAAAATCGTTTTTTTTCTTTTGGTATAAAATTATGACACCAGATTCAAATCTAGAAGTTCCATTACTAAGCCGGTCTTTAGTGAGTAAAAAAAGTTTTATTTTATAAAAAATGGTAAACACTGAACACAATTTCAATCTCAAATCTGTAAGTCTGGAAACAATAATAAAAGAAAAGGGAAGTTTTATTTCACGAATCTAGTTTTAATTCCATCCATCCCTTTACTAATTTAATGGCTCCGGATTGAATTAAACGATCAATTACAATTGTCAATTGTTAATGAAAATATTTTTATTAATATAATTTATATCAGGATACATCAATGCCTTATGTTAATAATTTATATTTTGATAGAATATTTGTACGGTTGTACCAATAAACGAACCCGCATGAGACGCCATGGAAGGACAGAAAAGACTACAAGGACATGAATTATATGGTAAAAGTGGGAAAATGAAGGAAAAAACGTGAAGGGTTCAGAAAAGAACACAAGGACATGAATTATATGGCTTGAAAGACACAACTTGAAGTCCTCATTTGCAAGTCATGTCTTATGACCTTCTATATTAAATAAATTAATATTTTTCCTTTAATCAATTATTTAATTGAAAGAAATTTTAATATTTTTAATCATGTTTTATTTAATACTTAAATTTATTTAATCAATATTAATTTTTTTATAAATCGTATTAAAAAATAATAATACAATAAAAAAATTATTAAATATTTTTTAAAACTTCAAAAAAGATATATTAAGTGTGAATCAAATCCAAATTCTTTTTCCCGAACTTATGTGTTCCTATCTAAATTTAACTAATTGAGTAGCATGTTGGTTTTTTATTGTGTAATATAACATTGTCATATTGTTTATCCGACTTATTAATTGAATAGTAAATTTCAGCCACCAAACTATCCTAAATATGGATCTTGCTTGGTGAAGAAACCTTCCTGTGTGTATTGTGATTGTTGATGGATAATCTCGATGGCATAATGGTATTGTTCCACGCAGCACTCCATCTCCCAACTCGAGTAACCTTTCCTAAAAAATTCAGAAAACGTTGTCGATTTTCGATGGAATCGAGAAATTAACCACTGTCCATTTTGTCTCGTTTTTCATTTATAAACTTGCTTACCAATAGGAATTAACGTTAATTTGTCGCCTACTTGTCCCCTCTCTTAGCCTAGTTATTCATTACTTCTTACTTAAAATTTAAACAACCACATTGCAAATGGTGCATCCTTGACCACATCTTGTCTCTTCCAACTCTTAGATTTCCACATGAGTGGATATTATCAAACATTATTTTATTTTTGTTCCTCGAATACAATACAATAAAGAAACACCAAGTGGCACCAAGTGGATAGACTATAAGATTCGTCTCTGGGATAAGCTCCGCCTTGTCAGCATCGCCATCCACGTCCCGTATCTAATCTAGCTTCAGATAAATCCTAGTGCATTTATTAATATATAAGCAATTGGTGTTAGTGATAAGTCATGAGGCTTCCATAATATTCTATTATTATTTCTTTATTATCTCTGATATAATTATTTGAACAACCATACTTTGACACATTTTGCACGGCTAACTCCAAACGAGTAAGCTCAACTCTCAAATTAGTAGTGATGAGTTTGAATGAGTATATAGTTTGTGATTTTATATAATAAACTACTTACGTTTTTCTTAATAAAAAATCAAATTCTTGAATCTAGCCAACTAATTAATGTATTTTATAAATTTTCTCCTAATTTAAAGTTTTTATTAATGACATGAAGATATTGATAAAATAATATTATTTTATTAAGCAGTTTAGTTTTAATGAATTATCAATGTAAATGTATTCATGCTATCGATTAATAACAGTTTTGGTGATGACTTTTAAAATAATTATATAAATTTCAATAACTTTTAATATATAACAATTAAGGATTTATTGATAGTATATTTTTCTCTACTAAATTAAAAAATAATTTAATAAAAATTATTTCAACAAAAATTAGTTTCTATTTTTTTTTTGTTGAAAAACTTGTTTGAGTGTTTGACAAATAATTTTTTTTAATAATTTTTAGCATTTTCTAAAATGTTACTTGAAGTAACATTTTTTAAAAATGATAATTTTTAATTTTTTATATATTTTTTCTTTTTATCCTCAATATATTTATCAAATTTTTTAATTATCTTTTTAAAATAAATCATAATTTTATTATTTTTCTGTCATTTTATATTTTTTAACTACTTCAATAACTAATTTTACAGAACACATATAATTTAATAAGTTATCTTTTTAATTTTTAGTTACTCGCTTTCAGTTAATTTTGTCAAATATAACCAAAATATAATTATACCTTTTAAAAATTAATGTTATATAGTTACTTTAAAGTAAATGTTGACAAAGACATATACTTTAGTAACTAATAATGATATAACTCCACTTGTTTAACTCATGTTATATATATATATATATATATATTTATTTATTTATCATATTACTCATTAAATATTCTATTTTTTTATTTTTCATTAGGTTTATTTTCCTAGGGAGTATATAACAATTTTTTTTTTCAAAATTAGAGAGGTGTTAGAAATATATTTTTTATTATTGATTAAAATTTATTAAAAAACATAAAATTTTGAATAAGTTCTCTAAATAAGAAATGAAATTGACACAATCTTATTATATGCAATCATGAAATATATTTAAGAGTATATATTTTATTGGTAAAAATGAAAGACAATGTTATAAATTTTATAAAAATTAACACATCTTATTTAATAAACTGAGATAAAACACTTAACAGTTAAAATAGTATATTAAAGAGTGAAGTATTATCATTTTTGTTGATATTCACTAAGAAGCTTCATAAATTTCAATCATTAAATTGAGTGCTCATCTAAAATGTTTGTTTTCAGTACTTATTAGACCCCAAGTTACATCAAGCAAACATTAACCTAGATAACAAAGTGGTTTCGTTGGGCAAATTGTTTACCTTCAGATAAAGAAATAATTAAATGTCACCATCATTGCCTCATGTTGCTTACTTTCTGTAAACAAAAAGAAGCCATTACAAAACTTCGTCCGCACCTGTAACACACAGATTTCAGACACTGCAATCGTGAATCTACAGTAGATAAACAATGTCTTCTTTCTACTTCATACAAATAGAGTGCTAAAAAGATGGTGTCAAAATCCTAAATAGTGAATGATCTGAAAAGCCCAAAATCAGAGAAAATGAATATGAGCATTAAAAAAAAAGAGTCTAGGAGAATGCCAAAACGTGTGTACTTGACGGAACTAAGCTTCACAACGATTTATCATACAAAAATGTAGGCAGGAGGGTAAGAAATTAAGCAGAAAATGAGATAATCGAGCAATTGCATTTGGAACAATTTTGCTTCCAAGTCTCGAATAAAAAACACTTACGTCACATCGTTGTTCAGCGAAAAAAAAATAATAAGAAAAACATGATTCTTGAATGAAGTCCAAAATTAACAATTGATACAATCAAATGCTACCCAATTTTGGGCAGCCAGGAACTAAGGTAAAAAACAAAACACAGAGAGCAAAACGGTCTCTACCTTCTCAACTATGTACATATAGTTTTATTTTATTGAATTGCATTATATATTGTACAGAGACAAACAGACAGACCCAAATGAAAGGCCACGGAATCCATTCATTTCACGAGTTCCGATACTCATCCAATGGAATTCTCCCTACTAAGCTTCGCATATATCCTCGCTCTAATGTCTCTCCCCGATTCCACCCTCTCCATCGCAGGCTCCTCCTCGCACCCATTCACACTCATAAACCCGCCACGTGGCGACCCGAACACGCAACGGGTCAGACCCGAATACGACCCTTCCTCATCCAGTTTAACTATTCCGCGGACGAAGCTGTACGGCGAAGAATCGGAGAACGAAGAGTTAATGAGCACCGAAGTGGGAGAGGAAACAAACGACGACGACGATGAATCCGTCACGACGCGGAGTTGGTCGCTGGTGTGGGCGAAGAAGCACACTCTGCGGCGGCAATTTGTTCCGTCTTTGCAGAGCTGGGTCCGGTAGCGAGAAGGGTGGAGCCAGCATTCGAAGACGCCGTGCGCGAACTGACACGTGTCGCCCCTCTTGCAGTTCCCCTTCCGGTAATCGGGGCAGGAGGTGCCTGAGTAGTGGTACTTGCGGGGGTCACGGCGGCGAGCCTTCTCGGCGGGGTGGGCGTAGGGACACTCGGTCCAGTCGTGGGACCTGCCACGTGGACAGTTCCGCACCTTGAACTGGAACATTCGGAAATGGTCGGAGGAGAATAATGAGCACGTGTCAGCATTGGAAGAGATCGACGGGGAGAGTGCTCCTCCTCCGTCCGCGTCCCAGGTAGGGATTTGAACGTTTGGGATCATCGTTTAGTGGTTCAGTTTGTTTCGGTCATTAACAATAAATATATAAAGTGGTGCCTGGTGCCATGGAAGGGGGCTTGCGGTTTGTTTAACCAAGGTTGAGTCAACATTAAGTAACAACAAAATATCTTTAGTCTCATCCGGTTACTATAATTAGCGGATAATTTTATTTCTTAAATATATAATTATAAATTTAGTTTAATCCTTCATTTGATTGGATTATTCTTTCAATATATTAAGGGATTAGTCTTTAACTTTTAATTAAATATATTAACTAAAACCATATATATCTATAGTTCCCATGATGACGTGTCCACTGTCCACATGGTTTGTTTTTGTCTAGCTTGCATTATAAGGGTTCGTGTTTAGCTTTAGTTTCTTTGTTTTTAGCGGTAACAACATTATATGTCTCAGTTGAATAAAACGACAAATGTTTCAATTTTGTTAAAACTCCGTTAAGTGATTGATTGATACTCCGTTACGGGATTGATAGTTACTATATCTATGCACGTGTATTTGTGTATGAGGAATTTGCAAAGGAATATAAGGCTTGTTTGGATTTTTGTTAAGAGGGGAATGCTGATTTTTTTTTAAATAGAATGATTCGTTGAACAGTTACATCAAGTTGCTGCTAATGTTATACATGTATTATGGTGGATTATTTGCAACATAGTATATTCTGTGGGTGGTTCAATACGTGTAGGCTGTGTAAACTGGTATAGAGGGAGCGGACTGGCCTGTTAGTCTGCTGCCTTCATTGCTGTAATTTTCTGCACTTCTTGTGCCTTTAATGTAATCAATGTTATTGCTGTTGAAAAGAAATTGTGAGTCAAATTTAATATATAAAATTTATTATTATCATTAATTGTTATAAAAAGATAATAACTTTTTTTTTTATAATTTTCATATGTAATAACTAAAATTTAGTTAAATAAAGGGTTATAATATATTTTTAATTGATAGCTTAATGTCAAATTTATAGGTGTTAATTATAAATGAGATAAAATTTATAGATCAATTAATGTTTTTTTTATTGTGTACCAATTTTTTTATTGATCGAAAAGGTAAAATTTAGGAGAGTTAAATACTCTTTTCATTTTTATTAATTAGTTGTCGTTTATGGTATTTTAGTAGGGTGACTGCTTTGATAAATAAATAACAAAGGAAAACATATTTATCCTAAATTAGATGCGGATACACATTGGAGATTGGCTAGGAAGAAGTCAGTAGTTACAAAGTTAAAATGATCTTTAATTAATTTTTATGCAACAAGAGACAAGACCTGAGCATTGTTGAAGAAACATTTTAGACTCATAAATGGACATACAAAGACAAGGCATAAAACTCCTCTGTTTAGGTGGCTGGGGCTATGACCAGGATAAATGGAGTTGGTGGTGAAGGATGCTTGAGGAAGGTGGAGTTGTTCCAGATTTAGTTTTCGACTTAGATGATGCATGGAACTGGCTAGTGACGTGGATGGTGGTAGGTTACTTTCAGGTCATGATTTTTTGTTTCTAAATGATACTCACACTCCCTTCCAGTTTTTTTTTTTTAAACTCAGCTCCCTTGCTTCCTCCACCGGTTATCATAATACTGAACCAAATCAAACATTACAGTCAAGGTACTATGAATATGAAACCTGAAATCCTATGAATGTCATAAATTTATTTTAAATAATAAATTTATTTAGAATAATATTTTTTTGGGTAAGAGTTATAAAATAAAATACAAAAAAAAAACCTAATATCAATTTTTCACTGACTCCGTTTATATTGAGACTTGAGAAAGATGGTTCCCGTTTGCTCCCGGTGGAGGCTCCGAGGCTGTGTATATACTCGACATTACTTTAGCTTGTTTTGTTGTTTCTTTCCCTTTCCCACAAGACTCAGGTCTCGTTCGCAAACGAGTCCCACACCGTCTAAACTTACCACAATATTAGCGTTTATAATTAGATGCACTGCATCACTTATTGTCCCTTCGGGGACATCCGATAAAATTGGAACGATACAGAGAAGATTAGCATGGCCCCTGCGCAAGGATGACACGCACAAATCGAGAAATGGTCCAAATTTTTTTCTCCGCTCTTTTTTGGTTTCCCTACTTTTTCCTATGAATCTGGTGACTAGGGTGCATTTCAAAGGAGTATGCACTCTCTCTCTCTCTCTTGAGAATTTTTATCACTGTTCGTACTTGCTTTTGAAGTGAGCACACTACGCACTGCACAATTGCACACCTTTTGGCAAAGTTTTCTTTACATTGCAGAGATAATTTTGTCTAAGTTTGTCTGCTCATTACAAGATTCAGATTTTCAGCATATAGACCTTTGAAAGAGTGAATAACTTGCTCTTTAATTTAAATAGGACAAACTGAACTAATTTGATAGGTGCTTTGGTTGGCTGCATATAAAGATCCTCAGAAAACATGTGTGGTTAAGTTGGTTGCAGTGGCTCCGTTATGAATGCTTCTAGTCTCTTATTTAAGCAATTTTTATTCGTACCTTATGAATACCTCTAGTCTCTTATATGCAATTGATTCTCATGATTTCTCTAAGCAAAACAACACTGTACTGATAAAGACCATATTAATTAGGATGTATTCCTAGCAATCTATGGCCACCAAACCACCTTCATTTTCTCCTTTCATTATTTATATTCCTTGCATTGCATCAATTGTTTAACTCCCGGGACGTAATTATTAAGGTGAAGCAAGCATCATAGGTAAGTTTATGTAGTTCGAGCACGGTGGGTAAGCTCATCTGCTATGATACATCCAAAAAGTTTGAGTAGTATTATTATGAATCGGATCATCTCAACGAGAAGAAAAGTTTGAGTATTGTATCATGTTAAAAGTCCACGTGACACTTTGGATTCAACTTTTATTTTCTGAAAATAATTTTTATTTTTGAATTTTTAAGGTTTAAAAACATGTATCTAAAAAAAATAATCTAAGGTGCCATTTCGTTTTTGCTTCTTTAGAAAAGAAAAGACTAAAGACATTCATTTGATGTTTTCAGTTCTGGACCTGTTCCAAATTTTAAATGAACTTATTTTCATTCTTATTTTCTGTTTTCTTTAAAAATAAAAACAAAAAACACTCAAAGAAAGTGTTATTCTATCTTTTCAGTTTATAAATTGTTTTCATGGAGAAATTACTGAATAAAACTAAATAAATAAATATATATACTATAAAAATAATTTTGTTAGACTGAATTAAATAAAGTATTAGTGGATATCCTTTGATAAATAATTTTAGAAAAAAATATATTCAAAGTATTAAATAATTAATTATCAATGAAATATGATTAGCCTGTATAAACAAATTCAAATAGGGAAATAACATATTTAATGACACATTTAAAATGATAAAATGTTAAAGGTTCTTTATAGGCAAATAAAATTTTATTAAAAACCAATTTCAAAGCACAAGTTGTGCCGAAATGACCCTACCAAAAGAGAATATAACAGTCTGCACTATGTCTTTTGCATTTTACCACTTCCACTTGCCACCTATTCGGGTAATCCAACATCGGTATGTGTGTTTAACATTAGAAACAAACTATTTACATAATTAAAAAATAACATAATTTATAAAAAAAATTATCAATTAAATTTATGAGAATGAATCGCATTCCAAATTTTTTAAACAAATTTTGAAAATATTCCACTTTTTGTTTCTAAAAATAGTTATAACTACATTTAATTGCAATTATAAACTATTAAGAAAATACACTTTGATTTAATATTTCCAAATTAAATAGATGAACATAAGAAAACTTTGAAGGCACAAAAATCATTCTTTACCTTATTTTAAATCATTTTCTATGCTCTCTAAAAAGTTGGAAAGAGGAAATTTTACCCTTCATTTTCACTCTTCCACCTAAATTTTTTAACTTTTTTTATTTATTTATAAAATTCTCTCCTTCAGTCCTTTCTTGCCCTCCCCTCCCTTCTAGGTACACCACACAATAACATCGAAAGTTCTTCTCCTGGAAAAAAAAAAGGCTTTAGGATCGCATGATAAACTCGTCGTTCCTCTATACACGATACATCGTCATACATGCATTTGGATGTAGACAAATGAAACAGAAATCTCAAGTATCTGATACTGTCTAGACCAGCTAGTGTAGTCACATATCCCTTGCTCACTTTAATTACCAGGCCTAAACGCTTGATTACTAATGGAAATGTTTTAAAGTACACTTCTCATATATTTGATTCAAAATAGTAAATGTTATCAACTTGAGAACAAGAGGGTTGTAGGAATCGAATCCAAACTCGGAAATTGTTATGCTAGTAACAATCATTCCCTTGTCAACCTAGGAATACTATGCTCCAACTTGAACTTGGCTGAATTATGATCATATTCCATAACCCTTAAGTGCAATCCACTTCCCAACTCCTGAAATTGAAGTGAAGGAAAAATCAGGTAGAAAATTTGATGTCAGCATATCCGGGGGACAGAGTCTGACATATGCAAAACGTGTAAAAACTATTGATTAAAACACCAGTGAACTGACCAAGTGACAATCCATACAATTTTTCTACAATGTGAGACAATGTGAATATCTCACAGAAATTACCAGGACATGTTATACATTTATTTTTGTTTGGGCATAATAGCAGCAATAAGGTTTGAATAGAGACCTCAAACAAACTCTCTCGGCCCCTCCCCCACTAGACCGACCCCTAGTGGGTATGGGTTCAAGACATGTTAAACATTACTTATATAACATTAAATCCAAATCAATAGCCTTTGCATATATAAGAAGCCATCACATACATTCACATGAAACCAAAAACTTAAATTACATGAGAGAAGTAACTAAGCAATTACATTGTATTATTGGCTGGATATGGGAGCACTATCTTCAGTAGCCATAGGCTCCACCTGAGGAGCCTTCTTTGCAATTGACTTTGGTATGTCAATATACTCGTGGATGCAACACTGCTGAGGATGCGACAATAGTATCAGCACATGACGGAATAGAACACGTGCCAACCCCTGTCCACTCTCCAAGATATAACCCTCATATTCACTAATGTTCAAGTGCCTCCACCAGTGTATCATAAACCTCCTGGGGGCAGTTATCAGGTCCAGGTTTATCATGAAGGTACATAACATCCAAAGTGAAGAGCTTCTGGTTCACAGGCCACTGATGCTGTGGTCGCTCTGATGATCTGCAGTAGAACAAAATCTACAATGGAGTAGCATGTAGCACATTGCATATTAGGATTCATAATCATAATACCATGCTAGTGTTATGTTACTCATAAATTTTAAATAGAATAAACCATCATTGTTGGTCCCCAATGATGCACAAATACAATATGTGTAAGATACGTGTAAGATTATTCTAAAATATATAAGAAACGATACATGCAAGATACATATAGAAATTCATAAAACATAACAAATATATAATTGCAATTTTGTAAATCCAAATTAAGAACATACTTCTTGGACATTAGTAATAAACATTGTAAAACATTGTCATTATAAATCACTCACTATTGTTTTCAATAGAATAGCGTCAGTCTCATTCCTTTTTGTTAAATTCATCAAGGGACAATTTTCTATATTGTAAATGCTTCAGTGTCTCATATGTTGTTGTATTGAATTTGTTGGAGGATAAGTATAAGGTAAAGTATCCAAAAGCTTAGATACGTGAAGCAAATTGAAGTGTCAGTATCGGTGCTTCCTAGATAGTAACTGAAAGTGTCACTCTCTCTTTCTCTAACAGTCCTTAAACTAATGAAAGTATATAAGTAGTTCCTAAAGCATTAGAAATCATGCTACATAGTCCCTCAAGTATAGAAAGAAATTTCAAATTATCAGGGGATGCAGCTGCATCCTCTCAGGTGAATGTAGGTCTGCCTATGCCTATAAACAAAGATTAAGATAGAAGGGTGTAAATTACTCTTTTATAAATCTAAAAGTCTTCCATACTCTAATCCAATCACATGTTATTATATTTGATAATTCATAAAAAAAACTCAATACTTAAATATAAGACTAGTGATAAAACTAAAATAACTCTACAATCAGTTGACAAATACACTCCATGATAATTCAAAAGAATTTTAATTAGGTGTTTTATCATCGAAAATAAATAATTTAAAATTATATCTAACATAACATGGTTTTTAAAATCTCTCGCCCTAGTTCTCTACGACAACTCTTGCCTCCCCATAACTTTCATTCCTAATTAAGTAGTTCAAGCATTATATGCCTTGATAACTTCTCTCATCTTTCTTCTTATTCAATAAAATAATGCTAGAGATTTTTGTTATATCCTTCATCGGAAATTATTGCTGAGGAAGGGTTGTCTCATTTATGGCAATTTTTTAAAGCCTCCGAAGTTGTTTGATTGTTTCACAAGTTTTTATTTTATTTTTATTATTATTGTTATTATATATATATATATATATATATATATATATATATATATATATATGTTGTGGTCTTTTGTAGGTAGTTATATCAAAGGCTGGTTTTGAGTTAATAGGAGCTTGACAACTTAAAATACAATATAATAGTATAGTTAAAGTTACCCCCTGATTTTTTTCACCAATATATTTCCTAAAATAAATATTCAAGCAAGATATTTTATAAAAGAAAGGAATTAGATTGATGTAATTTATTTTTCTTAAATTTAAAATTATATTTATCTATCCAAACACAACCTTAACAATTTCATGTTAGGTAATACTATTTAAGTCAATAGCTAATTATCAAATCAAAGAAAGAATTCAAGTGGCATTATTATATTTAGCTCATAAGTGATGGAATTTGGGCCGCATCAAAAGATGGATACTTAAATATACTTTTTTTAGGGTGTTGCTAGGTGCACCCAACATTATTGTTGGTGCACCCAGCACTTAAGGCGAAATGACAAAAATATCCTTAATCCGTAAGTCATTTAAGTTGATCTGTAAAAGGGTTACGAATCAACGTAAGCATTTTATGGATCAACTTGATCCGTAAGACTTTTACAGATCAAGTTGATCCGTAAGGCTTCTATGGATCAAGTTAATCTATTTTGTTCCGTAAAATGCTTACGGATCAAGTTGATCCATAAGTCTTTTATGAATCAACTTGATCCATAAGCCTTTTACAGAACAATACGAATCAACTTGATCCGTATCAACCTTACGGATCAACTTGATTCGTACGATTTACGGATCACCCTCACACACACCCATCACAAATACGAAAAAAATACAGGAGCAATTTTGATATTTTAAAAAAATATTGGGTACACCAACATGGGTGCACTTAACAACACCCTTTTTTTTTTACTGTATATTGAAATATACTTAAGCACCAACCTTAATTGCAAAATGAAAGTTTCAAATGAAGTTGACATTCGACTCCTCTTAACGGCCGAGAAAAAGAACAACACTATACAGTAAATACAATTATATTATAAACATTTTTTTAAGACATTAAATTTATTTTAATAATTTAAATGAATTCTTACTTTTTATATTATAAGATATTAAATATTTTTATTTTATAGTGATTCTTCTTTTTTTTACATTTTCAACTTACAAAACCTATTAATTTTTAATAATTTATTTACAAATAATTACAAATTAATATAAGAAATTAATAAGAAGATACGATGAATAAAAAATTATAAGAAGATATACATACATTATTAATATTTAATTTTAAGTAATAAATTTTTTTTAATGAAAATAATGTATTTATTATATTTTAAAGTAATATATATTTTATTATTTAATATAAAACTTTTTTTTTTCAATTTGAAAAGCAATAATAAATACTTTAAGAAAACCCATATAAAAATGAGTGTATCACTAAAAGACAAAAAAAGTGGGGAGTTTCTGTGAAAGGTGTCGTTGGAATTTGGAACACGTAGACGTTACTTTCATCAGAATTTAGATTTAGAAGGTGAGCTTGGACCGATTCTTTACTTGGTTTGGTTTGGTATTTGGTGTTGACTTTTTAACTTTAGTTCAACTTTGGCAACCAACTAACAATATAAATACTTACACCTCAGAACCCACCCCCTTCGTTCGGTTCAACTTTCTTTTCTTTGCCAACACTCCTTCGATTAGGGGTTTCGATCCCAAATTACAAATTGGTCGCCATGAACGCAACCTCATACTCTGCTCTTCCTTCTACGTTCCGCAGTCTCCATCATCGGAATTTCTCAGCGTAAGCTTCCATCTCACCGACTTTTAAGGCTCTCGCATTTGCATTTCACTCTGATCGATTTAACATCAATTTCCTAAAACCTTCACCAAACCCTAGTTGTACTCTCCGCATCTTTCTATCTTTCGTTCCTTAATTCGACTTGTTATGATTATTTATTATTGAATTTCGCCGCTTTAGTCACTGTATGCTGGCTTTCATATAGGCGTGATAAAATAGATAGATTATTGTAATGAAAGGTGGTGCCTGAGGCCACTTTTCATGATACTGACTTTGAAATTGTTACTGCGGTTCCATGATCAGGTACTAGCCTGGATGGCTGCTAATGTAGTAGCATTGCATCTTCTGGGTTCATACGGCTACACACAACTTGTGTTTTAGCAGTTTTATCAATAAAGTTTTTTTTTGGGCTTTTTTTAAAAAAAAAAAACCTGAGTCAGCCATTCTCTTTCAAATTCAATAATGTCTTCTTTTTTTTTTTTCTTTCTTTTTGTGAATGTCTACCTGCAGCAAACACTGGCTTCGGATTTATCACTTGTAAGTAGAGTTTGCTAACTAAAATGCTTTGTCACTCTTTATTTTCAGGTTTTGTTCTGATATCCAAAATCCTGGCTATGTTGATTGCCATTCAAATTGTAATAAGTCTACATCTCAAGCGTCTTTGTTTTTGTGTTCCGACTCCAACAGTAGAAGAAATGGTGTTTTTGGTAGACCACTTTGTGTGAACCCCTCTGGCAGGAGAAACCTAGTTGGTCCAGCTTTTTATTCTCTGGAGACTAGTGCTTATGACGTGGCTGCTTTAGAATCTCCTTCCCGTGTTGCAGAAGAAAAAGTTGGTGTGCTGCTTCTCAATCTAGGAGGACCAGAGACATTGAGTGACGTGCAACCTTTTCTGTTTAATCTTTTTGCAGATCCTGTATGTTAGTTTGTATTTGTGCTTTTTCTACTGTTGATTTTTCTTTTTCCTGTTTATGTAAATTCCATTAGCATTAGTACATGTTCATATGATTTGTATGCTAATGTGTTTCTTGTATTGACATAGGATATCATTCGTCTTCCAAGGTTGTTTCGGTTTCTCCAGCGACCATTGGCAAAATTGATTTCTGTACTTCGGGCTCCTAAATCCAAGGAAGGGTATGCTGCTATTGGTGGTGGCTCTCCTTTACGAAAAATTACAGATGACCAGGTGGAGTTTAAATTTTTTGGTTTTCCCATTATCTGCTTTGTGGAGCTTTTATCTTTCCGCAACATGAATCTTTTTTGGCCTTTTCCTGATACACTCAATAAAAATTCTCTGTATTGGTAATGTGCTGGAACTAATGAAGCTGGTTCGTTGTCCATGAGCAGGCACTTGCAATTAAAATGGCTTTGGAAGCAAAGGGCATCTCTTCAAATGTCTACGTTGGGATGCGATACTGGTACCCATTTACTGAAGAAGCAATTCAGCAAGTAAGTTCTCTTGCTTTTTGGTCAAACATTGTCTTTCTGCATTATTCCCATCATACATCCATTTCCTCCTTTCATAATTAAATCACACACAGGATAATTAATCATGAATTACATTATTTATTCTGAGCTCCACTGTATCACCTTAGACTTGAGTCTAAAATCAAAAGCTTGTCTTGCGTGACAGATTAAGAGGGACAGAATAACAAGGCTTGTGGTACTACCCCTTTATCCCCAGTTTTCTATATCCACAACTGGATCAAGCATCCGTGTTCTTGAGCATATATTCAGGTACTGCTTATTGGCACTTTGTCAATGCTCTTTGGTGATTCAAGGATTATTCTTAATCAACTGATATCATCATTTAATTGTCAGGGAAGATGCCTACTTGTCTAAGCTCCCTGTTTCCATTATAAACTCTTGGTATCAACGAGAAGGTTATATTAAGTCAATGGCTAACTTAATTCAGAAAGAGCTCCAGAGTTTTTCTGAACCAAAAGAGGTGGGTTATTCTTGTGTTAAATGCTTTCAACATGATTCGTACGTAAATTGAAGGCTATGTGATGTATTTTACTGCAGTCTGAAGGTGTATCTTGTTTTTTCTATATGTTAGGTAATGATATTTTTCAGTGCCCATGGTGTACCTGTCAGTTACGTTGAGGAAGCTGGGGATCCATACCGAGACCAAATGGAGGAGTGCATCTTCTTGATCATGCAAGAGTTGAAAGCTAGAGGAATTAGTAATGAGCACACTCTTGCTTATCAGGTTTTTTTTAACCCTTTCAACTTGCTTTTCTTGCATCCTGAGTTAAATGGGGATTTCATATTTAATTGCTGGGTTGTACTCTATGGTGTACTTTTTATTTTTTTGATATCATACATTTTTGATGGATGAATTTCCAGAGTCGAGTGGGTCCTGTACAGTGGCTGAAACCATATACTGATGAAGTTCTCGTTGAGCTTGGCCAAAAAGGTGTGAAGAGTCTTTTAGCTGTTCCAGTGAGGTACATTATTATTGATATTTTACGCATGTTGATTTTAATTCTAGACAGTAGCATATGGATTTTATAGTACGTTACTTGTTGCAAGTTGTGAATATCCCAGAGATTAAAAGTAATCTTGTCTTCTTGTGTCCCAGTTTTGTGAGTGAGCATATTGAAACCCTTGAAGAAATTGACATGGAGTACAAGGAATTGGCTCTTGAATCTGGCATCAAGAATTGGGCACGTGTACCTGCCCTTGGTGTTACCCCTTCCTTCATTACAGATTTAGCAGATGCAGTAATAGAAGCTCTCCCATCAGCAACAGCAATATATGCACCGACCAGAACCTCTGAAGATGTTGATCATGACCCAGTTAGATATTTTATCAAGATGTTCTTTGGTTCAATCTTGGCATTCATCTTGTTCTTGTCACCCAAAATGATCACGGCATTCAGGAATCATGTCATTTAGAAGAATTAAATCCTGCTTGCTGAATTCAATCTGCAAGCATATAGATGAAGCCTATTGATAGCAACAAAGTATACTTTGATTTTTTGTCTTTGTTTTACTTATTTCAACCTCTACTGTATACAGCACAGAGCTATAAGGAAGCAATTTTTCGCACTTGATTATAATGAGAACTTGCACCTCGGCTTAAAGAGGATTCAAAGAATAATAATTGTAGACCAGGATCTATTCAGGAGCCAAGAGGCATTGTCTCCATCTCCGATATTAAACCCCGAACAAGTTATTGATTTTTGTATATTATTTATTTACACTTTTTCTACATTTTATATCTGCATAAACTGTTTAATTATTGAGCAATGTTTCTTTCTCACGCCAGAAGAATGGGGTGTGAAATGGATGAAAAGGAGAGAAAGGGGGAATAGGTGAAAAAAAAGTAAGAAATGTGATAACTCTTACATTTCTTTTTCATGTTTGGCCAGATTAATATCACTCCTTATGATTATGCAAAATGCAATTTCTTATCAGATATGATTCTAGCAATTGTGGATAAATTTTATAAGTATTATTTTTCACGTTGAGAAATAAATTGAGGGGAAGAGAAAAATATGAAATTCTTGAAATTTATTTTTAGATGAAATTTAGAATTCTTGAATATTAATTAATTAAAGTTTATTTTAAAATCTTAAATTAAAATTCCATTTAATAAAATGCCCAAACAACAAATTATAGCCTAGAAAAATTTTAAATCCCCTGAATTATTTTCCCTTCTTAAAATACTGTATCCAAACTCACTTTTGTGCTCTCTTTAAAGTAAAATAGAAAGAAATTGAGCAAAAAAAAAGTAAAATAGAAAGAAAAGGAAAGAGAGAAAAAAAAAAAGATGGATTAGTAATGAATAAAATAGTGAAAAGATTGTTACTTAGATGGATAGAAACAAGTAAAAAAAATACTTGTTTAGATGAACCAAAAAGTTAAAAGAAATTATATGAAAAAATTATATTTTATTTCATTACTTTTTCTTAACATAAAATAAAATTACAATTTTAAATTTTGTTGTGGAATCATTTTTTAATAAATTAAAATAAAAAATGAAGTCATTTTGTTATAAAGAGAAACCATTTTCTCTCAGATGAAATAAACTAAACCTAGCGTACCTCATTGCCCGAAGACTCCTCACAATGCAAAGGTATGGGGGAGGAATACGGAATGCATCCTTACCCTTGCATATGTAAAAAGAGGTTGTTTCTGGATTCGATCCATGATCAACAGGTCACCAAGGCATAACTTCACCGCAGTGTCAGGACAAAGATAATGAAAATTTTAAATTATTGTCATAAGTTCAAATAAGCTTCCCAAAGTTGCCTCCAAAATGTGTTTCTATTTAACAGTACCAAGATATTCAAAAAGTAAAAAAATTCAATACACCAATTCTTCCATCTAAATAGTGCAATGCTACATAGGTGTCACTGGTACAATAAACGGTGAAAGACAATAAAAATAGTCTATGAGAAGGGGAGGGGAAGGGTGGCAAAAATATAAACTCTTGGGTGATGCTTTAGCAACAGCACTATGGGGTGCCTGAGCATTACCATCACCATCACCAGTATATTCCAGAGTGTGTGTATAACCAGCACCAAAAGAACTGTTGCTGTAAGAAGGCGATGCCTGACCATAACCAGGCTGGCCACCCTGAGGAGCACCATATATTTGATGACCGTACCCTGGTTGCACTGCACCACCATAACCAGATGCTGGTGCTCTCTGAGAACCTGACTCTGGTTGAGCATACCCAGAAGGAGGGGGCTGCACAGGATATGCTGACTGATCATAGCCTCCTCCAGCACTAGGAAATTGTGACTCTCCATAAACAGGTGGATTGCCAGTCGGCTTTTGAGATTGAGGGGTTCCATAACCAGGCTGTGGTTGATTGCCATAAGCTGCTTGGGATGTAGGGGGAACCCCATAACCTGGCTGAGGAGTTCCTTGAAGTGAGTAATTGACAGTGTTTGAACTGGGCTGTTGATTGGTAGGATAACCTTGCTGCACAACAGTAGTCGGTTGGGCAGAAGGAGCTTGGGCTGAATCTCCCCGTGCTGCATAGTTTGCAGTGTGGCCCTCCTGTGCCGGGTTACTCCCACTGCCATAGCCAGTAGCTGGGCCATAGCCTTGCTGCTGATCAAATGTCGGTGGCTGCCCATACCCTGAGTGTGATTGCGCATTATATGCATTATAGCTGTCCTGTGCAGAACCCTGCTGTCCTGATTGGTTACAACCAGAGGAAGGTGGCTGACTGTAATTGTATGCAGAGCCATCAGCTGGAGGTGCAGTACCCCCAGGATTTTGTGGTTGCTGTGGCTGTTGACTATAGTAATCATAACCACCACCATGAGTAGACTGCTGGTGGAGGTGGTGCAGTAGACTGGTCCCAATTGGTGGAATATCCACCAGGTTGCTGGGCAGGATAGCCTGCATATGGTTACTGAGGCATGTTATACTGGGGTGATGGACCAGAGTATGCTCCAGGTTGCACATAGCCATAACCAGCTTGCTGCATTGGGGCAGGGGGAGCCCAATCAGAGGGTGGTCGAGATTGGTAACCTTGTTGAGGATAACCACCAGACATTGCAGGATTTATAACACGATTCTGTGGAGACAACCATTGAAACCAAAAATAAAGATTGAATTCAACCAAGGTTCCACATAGTACAAGTATACAAAGCAACAGATGCACACACATACACGGGTTAAAGTTTCACAAATAAAAATCAACATATAAAGAACACAAGATAAAGGATATATCTCTTGCATTAACTGATTGCATACAAGATCAGAAAGGGATATAAATAACTACATACCGTACTGGTTCGTGATAAAACTGAGTTACTCCAGCTGAAGAACACCCTTTACCTAGTTGAATTGAATGGGTACAAAAGGAAGCATGGACCATAGAAGCAGACAAGCATACAATATTTATTGCCTTAAAAGGGCAATCCCTCATATAGTATCTCAAAATATGCAAGATCTTGTTCCAATTGCTACACAATATAATATATCATTCATAATCATATATTAATTCAACAAGAGACTCTGGCTGGACTACAGATATTACAGTGTATAAGATGGAGAAACCCTAAATGCAAATATGTACACTATCGAGACAACTTCTCTGTCCTCCCATGTACATCCTGTTAACCTTTCCTTGACCCAATGTAACAGGTCAACCTCAGAGGATCATCAAATAAAAAAGCAAATAAAATTAAATATTATTTTAATGGAATGGGAATCTAAAATAAGGGTAAAGGGCCTGTAAACATATTTACTGCATGCAGCTCAAACTTCACAAAAGATTACAGTTAAATGACACAAGAATAAGAAAAAAGAAAAGAAAAACACATAAGAAATGTACAACCCATTACACACGTCAGAAACAACAGAATATAACAGAAACCTTGAACAACATAACTTGTTAGTTGAAACAACTACGATTTAAAAATGGATAAAATTAAAGTGCTTCACAATGGGCAAATTTCAGGCAGATATGTCAAATGGCAATGTAAGTCCAATATAAGACACAAGGATAAAATATTATTTCAAGTATATGAAGGTTTTTTTGAGGAGTGAACTGAAAAGCACAAATGGTATAGTTGAAAAGGATTTCAACACAATAATTCAATATTCAGTTTAATAATGACACTTCATAGAGTACAAAATATTGATAGGAGACTACAGCCCGTGATAATAAATATCAAAACTGAGATTTAGAACCATACCAGGGCATGCCGAGGGAAAACCAACAAAGGAATTCACATTGGTGTCACCAATGGTGCAATAGACTAACCCTACAATAGTCCCAATAATAGCATCAGTTAGGATCAGTCATAGGATACACAATTAAGAAGCATATTCCATTGTCGAACAGGCTATAATCCCAATGAGTATCCACTTGGACCAAAAATTGCCATAATTACAGTAGCCTTCACGGCCCCAGGAACCTAAACCACAAAAATGATGAAAGACCCACCTCACCAAAGCACTGGGCTAACAGCAAAACTTTACCACTGTTAAAACAGTCTTTGCAAGAGCTTGGTATCTTGGTCAACAAAACTGAACAATGCAATTCTCAAATATTCCCACCAATATCCTCAGTTTGTGGATATATAAAAAGAGATAATGAGCAAGACATATTATCTACCTATATAGCAGACAACAGATACACACACAAACATAAAGACACAGTTAGCAAGTCAGAATTAGAAAGACCCTGAAAGTTTATGACCATCAACAGAAGCCTAGACTAAACCAAAAAATAATTGTGCATATTACTATTATATCAAGACAACTAATTGAACAAGACAACATGCAGTTGTCAACACCATAATATAATGTATCAAATAAATGATGATTACTGCAGTGGCCAGTCTCCCTAATGGTATTTCCACTTGGCGAGCAGATGCAATTGGAGATTACAAGCAGAAACACCATAACAGCAATTAGCAAATTAATGTATCTTCTACCTTTGTGCATTATTTTTATAGTAGTCTTGAAAGTTGAAACACCTAAACAAAATGAAACTATGCACTAATTTTCTTCTGAGAAGAATACAATAAGTAACATAGGTCCAATTAATCAAAGATGTATCGTATAAGTTAATTAATGATGGTCATGATATGATGCAATATCATTAATAATATCAAGGAATTAATAATCAATAAATTAGTAGTATTAAATATGAACAAAATAAAAATCATTTAAGCCACCTAAAGCAAAAACCATCACATAACTTACCAAAGTTATTTTTTCCCCTGCAAAGGAACAAAAGCAATTGTTGAAGAGAGTCCAAAAATCATGAAACATGTTAAAGAGATCCATCAGTTCTAGTTTTATATTTTAATATCGTAAGAAAAAATAACAAGACCCAACAGGCAATCACAAGCACACAGTATTCATCTAACAATCACATAAAGCATGGACATAAATTCACCTATTTTGATCAAACATTCAAGATTATTAGATTTCTAAAGTATACAGAACACAAAAAACTCAGTAGAAAATCCACAATTTTAAACACTCAACTAGACTTGGCACAAGGCAGGTAAACATGCTAAGCTAAATGTAACAAAAAGAAAGCACCCTTAACATACCTCGCCACTAATGACTTGATAAACTAACTGCTTTGCAGACTCAATTTGCTCAGGAGTACCATCAATTTTTAATGTTCTTTCAGTAGATGTGTCACCCAGGGGAAGATGCAGAAGTATCACCTGAAAAAATATAAATATTAGTGAAAAGCAACACTAAATAGGAATTTCCAAGTCTTGAGAGTCTGCTTTTAAGTGTTACCACAGCTTATTTTGAAATTAGTAGTAATCACAAAGCCACAGTAAAAAAAAACCATAGCAACTAAATCAAAGCTAACTATGGTTTATCACCTAGATCTAACACACAATGAAGACAACAATATAATATTTATCACTTAGAAGTGAAAACCTGAATCCGTGCTCCAGTAGAAGCTTGCATATTCTTTATCGTTTCTCCACCTTTACCAATTATAAGGCCAACCTGAAGATTCACAAAACAAACCATATGAACCACCAAACAGACCAGAGAAAAATTTATCCTCAATAAAGAACACACCAATAACATAAAACACTGTACAAAGCATAAGCTTATACACGTCTCCTTTTCACACCTTATTATTTGGGATTTTCATGACAAATTCATCCGACCCAGCTTGTCCGGTCAGTCTTCGAGTAACAATGCCAGAACCCCCAGATTCAGCCTGGTACAGAAACAATTCATCTTATATCATCTTACTATGACTAGCATCACATCAACATCTAAGATAATTTAACAAAATCCTAACCGCACTTAATTTATAAAAAAAAAAACTGAATAAGGTGCGATACCTCAGCAAGAACTTCATTGATGAGTTTCTCAGCAGAGGCAATCGCATCAGGAGTGCCCATAAGCTCAACCATCCTAGTGGAAGAATTAGGGTCCGCATCGATATCACGAGTAATTTGAATTTTGGCACCAGACTGCAACTGGAGATACTTAATGGTCTCTCCACCTTTACCAACAATCACACCAACCCTGCCATTAGCACGCTGCTTGGCGAGCTCGATGCCGGAGGGTTGGTCTTCGTACTTGCGCTTGAGGGGGGCGTAATCCTCCGCCATTGCCACAAACCCTAAACTCGCTACTCTGTCACGTTACTGTTCCCCTGGGGCAAGGGAGAAAGATTAGATATTTTGCTTTCCCTGTGCAAGTGCAACCCCAACCAAAATAAGGTCTTCAGTTCTTTTTCTTTACGTCATCCACAGAATTGAGATTCGACAATCGAGACTTTACTTTGTTTAATTTATTTTTCTATGACTGTTTGTATAAATAATTTAATTTAATCAAGTATTTGTTTAGTGATAAGCTTTTATTAAATGCATAAAAATAGAATTTTTTTATATATAGTATGAAACATTTTTATTTATTTATTTAAGATTTAATGTTAATAGTTTATAAAATATATTTTAAAAATAAAGAATTGAATTTATATATATATATATAATACATTGAAATTGATAAAAATATTCATATATAAAAATAATAATAACAATTTATCTCTCTTAATATCAATTATTTTCGGTATTTCTACATATTTATAAATCTTTATATTTTATTTATTATTTTTTATACAACATTTTTAAAGTAACTAAATTAAAATACATATTAGCATAATTCTAAAATTATTCGAAACTTTATTATATGTTACACGTGAATTTTAGCTTACTAATTTTTATTTATTGTATTTTTCTTGTATGCATGTAACATGGTAAGTTGACTTTTATTTATTACAAATTAAATTAAAAATTAAAATCATAAAAGTTATGTTGTTTATAAGATATTTTATAAATCAGATAAAGTAAGTCGCGTTATTTTATATGAAACAAATAAAACAATGGGGTTGAATATTTTTATTTGAGAAAATAATTTAATGTTTACCAATAGTTCAGAATTAAACATTTTCATTTTATATTGAATTTTCATAAAACATGTACAGGAATTATCTCAAATTAAATTGACCCCCACATTGCAAATAATCCTTCTTTGAAATTTCACTTCCCATGGCAATCAACACTTAATCACTTCCCTGGTTTGATACAAAATTTCGAAAGAAAAAAAAATACAGAATAGTAAGGAGACAAAGTTCGTCCCTGCTCCCTCCCTTATTTTTGCTTCCCTTCCAAAGGAGTAGGCACTTAATAATAAATCCAAACATTAAACTGTGTAAACACATTCTTTGTATTAAATTCTTTTTGAATGGCGACTAGGCGAGACGAAAGGAGCTGCGGAAGGTGTAAGGTAGGGAAGAAACCTTCAGTTCAAAAATATCTATTGAAACGCCATTAATCAGGAATAGGCGATGAGACTGAAATTGGTCCAATGTAAGAACCGTAACTTACAAACCAAACATTAGTCATTCAGAAATTGTTTACTCTCAGGTACAGATAATAAACATTCAACCTCAAAGGGGCCTGAAACCCCGTAAAAGCATTCAGAAACTGTGACAAGGTATTGTATGGACACAATCTCCATCAAACATGGGTGCTTCTTAGCAAGGTAAACTACCATGTAGTTGCTTATTATAAAATAGCTTCGATGCCAAGAAAATAGATTGAATCGACCTCACTTTGTCCACCAATGGAGGAAGTCTTTGCGCCTATTGATCTTTTTCTGCAGCTGGAGGAGTCCATACAGCAAAGCCTCAGCAGTTGGAGGACAGCCTGGAATATATATGTCAACAGGAACAATCCTGTCACATCCCCGAACTACGGAGTAAGAGTAATGGTAGTATCCTCCTCCATTAGCACAACTTCCCATTGAGACAACCCATCTAGGCTCAGGCATTTGGTCATAAACCCTGCAAGAAATTTTCATCATCACATAGAAATTTGTAAATTTAATTAACTTAGTTTTGCCATGCCTAAAACAGAACATGACTATAGTTCTAAGGCAATAACAATAACAAATTAATATAAAGAATAACAATAATATAGGAAACAAGGAATTTCACAGGGAAATTGTAAAGAGGAGATAAAAAAAGGGCATGAGAATTAATTACTAATGTTTCATGAACATCTATTGTAGAAAAAAATCCCAACAACCAAATAGATAAGGCATTACAATGGACGTAACTGCCAGCATTATGATATAAGTTCTTAAGATTGTAGAGAGCAATTTAGATCCCAAAAGGAAAAAAAAAACTGACAATTTAAATTAAAAAAAAAAGTTGCAGAGTCTTACAAGTGGTATAGCAAGCTGGCTAATGGCCAAGAACAAAACTTATAAGGGGGCACTTGGAAGAACTTATGGAGAGTTTATTGTATTAACGCTTAATTAAGCAGTTTACCGAAACACATAAAGATGAGGAACCAATAATCTGTGTTATAGAAGGGTATAAGAAGTGACATTCTCTTGTACTCCTTTTCTATAACAACTGATGCAAATTAAAACCTTATTTTATACTTTATAGTTACAGGACATAACTCAGAATGTTCCCACCTCTAACTCAATGCAAGACAATCACTATCCACATTAGAACCTCTTTTGGCATGCACTCAATCAAACTATTTTCTATAGCAGCATGCATACACAGAGAGACAACTCTATATTAGCTACCCAGCTATTACTTAGTTTTATTTCAGGAAGAAAGGCAAGGTAGCAGAGAATTAGAAGCACGTGGAGGCAATGAGATAAACAAATGTAAATGGGGAATCAGTCTGGGGGAGTAGATTGCAACAACCAGTGGTGGGCAGTGGACGTAGGAACCTGATTCTGTTAGTGATATGGAGTGAGAGAAGAGGACAGGAGAAGCAAGGTTCAGTTCAAGTGACGGAGTGAGGAACTGAGGATTGGGAAGATAGGAATCAAGCCTCTCAAAGAAACTACAGACTACAGTTAGTGTGTCATTTCCATTTTATATATCAATGTTCATTTTCAGTATTTAGCGATCCCTATCCGGTACTGTTATCAGCATTATCAGAATAATAATGAACTCTACGAGATTTCTTCATTAAAACAGTATCCTAGTTCCACTTTCCTACCAATACTAAACTCAAAGGTTACATCACCAAAACAAGAGTCAATTAAAACAAACAAAACACAATATCATATGCAAGATTAAATCTCCCTGGAGTGCAATTTAGTCACAGAAATCCTCAATTAACATACATTCATTCAACTCCTTCAACACCGACCATAAAATTTATCTTTAAAATTTCCTCAACATGTATACAACAGCCTCCAAATCGAATATTATGTATCCACACACAAACAAAGCAAATCAGTGCATCAAGTGAGTCATGTGATTTTGAATCTACGGTGGAAAGGAATAAAAATAGGGAAGTAAAAACCCTAGAAAAGGGATAGAGGGAATACTTGCGAAGAGCGGGAGCCATCTTGTTGGTGAGAGTGCCAGCGACGATCATGCAATCAGACTGGCGAGGGCTGGGCCTGAAAATGATGCCGAAGCGGTCGAGATCGTAGCGGGCGGCGCCGGTGTGCATCATTTCGACGGCGCAGCAGGCGAGGCCGAAGGTCATGGGCCAGATGGAGCCGCGCCGGGCCCAGTTCATCAGATCGTCAACCTTCGAGATCACGAACTCCGCCGCCTTCGACACGCCGGCGGGAGGGGAAGCGGACGGAGGCGGTGGCGGGGCATATGGGGCGGGCGTGGGTGTGGATGTTGATGCGTTAAGAGATGGGAGCGTTGTGTGGAGGGAAACAACTCTTTGAGGGGAAACCAGCTGAGGGAAGCGTGAAGAGGCTCGACTCAGAAGAGCCATAGTGATGCTATGCTATGAGCCAAGAAAGACACTCTCTCTCCCACCTACATGAGGTTTGTATAAAAACAGAAAAGACTCTGTGTGTTTTGTTCTACAGGCCCTAAAGGGGAACTTTCTTAAATAGATGTCTCGGTAGTAGAATTTACATCTACATTTTGGATAATAGAGTGCTAGAAGCAAATTTTGTAGGTGCGGGAAGCAAAAGTGGTAGTAGAAAGATCGAACAGAAATCCTTTTGAGTGGGGTAAAGGCCCAATGACATATATGATTTATATTCCTTCACTGTCTACGCAGTCACAGAGTGCTTTGTCCTCTTCACTCTTCACTCGCATATTTCATGGCTGATTCTAGTTTTCAACCACGAGCGGGAATAAAGGTACGGTGACTTTTCACTTTGTTTTTATTTTAGTATTTTGTACCATAGGAGATACTAGTAACAATTAAGCTACACTCCGTTGATTCTTCTTTATCATCTCCTAGCTCAAGTTCTTGATGAACATTACTCCGTCTATGGTTTATGCATGAAAAAGAAAAAAAAAATGTCAAGATAGAAAGAAATAAAAGGAAACAAGATAAGGGAAGAAACTATAAATTTAATTAAGCTAAAATGAAAAGAAAAGAAAAGAAAATCTAAGAATTAATTAACAGTTGGCGTACAGTAGTTTCCAGGAAGTAGTAGTAGTAGTAGTGTATATTTCATCGGGATTGGGTTTTAATAATAAATGCTCAGAACTCAAAACAAGTAATGGCTTATTGAAATTTGCAACCTGCATGCTGTGAGATCAGCACCATGCTGATTTTGAGCGATTCAACTTGGACTTGTCGTTATTAATGACTGCATCATTGAATCTGGATCTGGTGCATTCGTGGACCATGCTCCGGAGTATAACATTTTGAAAAACGAATGGTCCTGATTAAAATATGAATGATGCCATGCAACACAACACAGTACTGTCATTAGATCAACTGAGCTTTGCGATGGAAACTATTATTATTGATGACGGCTTGTGCCTCTCCTCAGACAAATAAATCACAAATGTGCCATTCTGCCAAGGAAATAGTGGTGCCATCCTAATGAGAAAAGAAGCTAGTGCAATGTATATAGTCAACGATCGAAATCAGTGAAACCTCATCTGATATCAGATTTTCACTTCATGCAAGCTAAAACCCGACGCTAAAAAACGATTCAGCAAATTTTATTTTCATAAGGATACATAAAATTAATGATATGAATTACGTTGTTATTTTCATATATTTTGATTACTATGTTATCTTTCTTATAAAATATTATATAGTAAGCATTTCTAGTATTGTATAAGCATTTATAAATAGGAATGTAGTGTGAAAATATAAATAAAAAATATTAAAAATATCATTCAAAATATATTTTAGTATATTTTAGTAACGAAACCTTAAACAGATCATTCAAAATTAAATTTTAAAACGTCAAAAATATATTTAATTAGTATACTATTTTTAAATATTAATTTATAAATTTTCAATATACTTGATGTTGATACAAAAATTGTATAATGATTGAATAAGTTGAAAATTTAATTCATTAATAAATTAAAAATAAAATATTAATTTGATTTAAAATAAAATACAAAAGATGTATATCATAAAATTAAAAATACGTGTCTACTTAAAAAGAGAGTACACCGTGCATACAAATATTATACTTTTTAATAATAAAAACTCAAATATGTTGCAAACGTGAATTATTATTAAATAAGGGCACTTTAATCACCTCATTTAAAAAAAAAACCATTTAGGAATTTTTCTATTTAAATTTGGATTTAAAAAAAACAATATAAAAATGTATTTTAAAAGAATTAATATTTTAAAAATAATTTATGTTCATAATTAATATTTTAAAAGTTAGTTTAAAATAGTTAATTTTGTTTGAATTAAAAATTAATTTTAAAATGTATTTAAAATACTTTTTAAAACTTAGAAATCTTACACCAAAAATAAATATATTTATCTTGAAAATTAAAATTTTTTTAAAGCTTAGAAATCTTACATCAAAATGGATTCCCAAGTCCCACCGCTAGAGAAAAAGGCCATCAAGTATCGATAATTATAGTTGATATACGGCAGAGCAATAACTTAATTTTTTTAATTTAGATTTCTAGTTAAATTTTAATTTACGTGGTAGCTAAGATATTACGTACCTATCACATCTTCCTTTCACGTTATAACCATTGTTCAGAAGATAGTCTCATAAACATTTTCATGTGAACCAGGACACTGAAAATGTAAAAGTTTCTCAACTAAGAGGGCAAATAAATTAAGAAGGCTTGAAAATGAAATTTAACTTGGGAAAAGTTTTATTTATTTATCTAGACAAGTTAAATTCTTAAGATTGATGGTAAGGTCAAATTGATTAAAGATCTCGTCCTATTACAAAGTATTTCCAAATCTTCAGTGAATAAAAAATTATTTTTTATTTTAAACATATGACCGTGCTAATTTTTGTAAAGCAAATGCCAGTATCATAAAGGATGTTGGTTAAAAAATTTAAAATATAAATATTTTTATTAAAAGATGAAAATTATATTGTCTGTGATATTAAGTTTTCCTATAATTTACCCTATAATTTTTTTTTTAATTTCTTAATCAATATCGTATGAATACTGGTTAGCAGAACTTTTTTCTTAAAATAAGTTTCATATTTTTGTATAATAAATACTTCTTTTGATAAATGTAAGAGTATATTTTGAAGATTCAAAATCAAAGGGTACTACTTGGTGCATCTAGCAATTTTTCAAAATTCTAAAAATATCCCCTGCTAACTTCTTCACGCACCATTCATTTTGTTGCTTTCTTCTATGCAATCATTCATTCTCGTGAGAGGTGGTTCTTCGTTGTTGTGTCCATTTTGGTTGAGACGCATTGGTTGCGGTGGTTCATTGACAAGTGGTGGTGGTTGGTGTGGCTCTTAACGTTGGATGCAACATACGTTGATTTTCTTCTACAACTTCGATCTAGTTTTATACGGATTTGCAATTCGTATAAAACTTACAGATTGATAATCTTTAAGTTTTATATAACTTAAGGATTAACAATCCATATAATTGTTACGAATTGACAATCCGTATGTTTCTTACAGATTGACAATCTGTAACAACCATACAAATTGTCAATCGGTAAGGTTCTTACGGATTGGTAATTCGTATTATTGTTACGGATTGTCAATCCATAAGAAACATACGAATTATCAATCTCTAAGTTTCTTATGGATTATCGTTAATCCATAAGATTTTTTTATTTTATTTTTAAAAAAATTTGTTTTATTGTTTTTTAATGTAATTAGTTTTATTATTTAAAATATTTTTAAATACGTATAGTTTAATAATTTGTACCTTTTAGTTTATATAGTTTGAAAGTGGTATTTATTTTAAATAATTTAGAATTTTATTTTATTTTAGTCATTTATTTTAAAATTGTTTTTTTAGTCTTTATAATTTTATGAATTACAAAAATATTAGCAATACATTCGTAAGTAATTTATCGTAATATAATTTGTAATAAAAAAAAGTTGATATTTATAACTAATTTATAGGTAATTATTTATATATATTTTTTTGTAACAAGGACTAAAATATAAGTCCCTAAAAGAGTTTATATTTTTTTGGTAACTAGTACTCGATGAGTATTTAAACATTTATAATGTTTTTGTAAGTATTATTAAGTTAACTACTTTATAGAAGTCAAAAAATAATTATATTGTGTCATATATTAGTTTATGTAAGTCTAAATTTTAATATATATGATTATAAATTTTGATGTATTATATTATTAAATGCAGTAAAAAAAATTAAAAAATTATGTGATGGTATGTATATGGTGTTGTTAGGAGTCATTTGTTTGTCATTGAATTTTTTTTAATGTTTTGTTAAGATGGACGAAGATTAATGGATGTATGATAATATAATATCTGAAGAAATTGATATGAATGAAGAAAATGAAGAGGAACCTGGTGTGAATGAAGAAAATGGAGAGGAACCTGGTATGCATCAACATGTTGATTATTCTGATGTCTTCAATACTTCTTAGGTATTAATATGTGTTTTTTTGTTAAAGTAAGTAAATGAATGTCTAAGCATGTATTATCCCTATTGTAGGTGTTTGGTACCTGTGATGATGTTTTGAATTTAGCTCAATCTGTTGCGTATGATATTGGTTTTGTGGCGGTGGTTATGAGGTCAGACACAAATACTATTATTAGAGGAAGGACCTCATTTGGTTTAATAGGTTGTGAAAGGAGTGAGAATATAGGGTCAGGAAGAAAGATTTAGTATGAACAGTTACTGGAAGTAGAAAATGTGGATGTCTCTTTAAGCTGCGAGTGAAACTAGTGGTGAGAGGTGAAGGATGGATGATGAAGTTAATATGTGAGAGTCATAATCATGCATTGGCTAAGTTATTAGTTGGACATCCATATGCTAATCGAACAACTAAGGATGAGAAGATTATTATTGCTTATATGACAAAGTCAATGGTCAAATAAAGAAATATTCTTCTAACATTGAAGAAGCACAATGCCAACAGATATACAACAATATAGCAAGTATATAATGCAAGATATGCATATTGTTCTTTCATAAGAGACAGTAATACTGAAATGCAATAACTAATGAAGCTTCTTGAACGGGATCAGTATATTCATTGTCATAGATTGAAGGATAAAGATGTTGTACGCGATATATTTTGGAGTCATTCTAATGTAGTGAAATTATCCAATGCCTGTAATTTGGTATTTCTCATAGATAGCACCTACAAAACAAACAGGTATATGATGTCGTTACTTGACATTGTTGGTGTAACACTAACATGGGTGACATTTTCAGCTGTTTTTTGCTTATTTGGAGGTAGAACGTGTAAACAATGTTGTTTGAGCTCTAGAGCGGTTTCGAGGTATTTTTCTGAGATGTGATGCACTCCCTAAAGTCATTGTTACCGACAAAGATTTGACATTGACGAATGCAGTTAAAATTGTTTTCCTTGAGTCTACCCATTTGTTGTGTCGGTTTCACATTGCTATTAGGGTTGACTTATGGTAGGGTTTAAGGGTTTAGTAAGATTATGGTTAAGGGTTTATGGTTGGTTGTCTAGGGTTTATGGGTTAGTTATTTTATGGTTTAGGGTTTATGTCTTAAGGTTTTGGGTTTTGAGTTTATGGTCCATGGTTTATGGGTTTTGGTCTAGGGTTTAGGGTTTAGTTAGTTTATGGATTATGGTTTAAGGCGTAGGCTTTACTTATTTTAGGGTATAGTGGTTAGTTAGTTTATGGTTTAGGTTTTAGGGTGTAGGCTTTACTTATTTTAGGCTTCAGGGTTTAGTTAGTGTATGGTTTAGGTTTTAGGAGATTAGGGTTTATGCATGCTATTTAATGAATTATGGTTTAACATATTGTAGTTAGGTGAAGATACTACATAAATGCAAATTAAAACCTTAGTCATAACATACTTGTTTGTCAAATAATAGGAAATATTAAACATTGTGCAGTCATATAACATACATATTTCCTATACAACTTAATGAATCCCAAGAATCTTCATGTGTCTAGTGTATGTCGCCTTCGTCTCGACCAAACATAAACATTTTTGTTGCTCAGTGACACCCTTGGGGATTCTCAGGCACTCCTAAGTCACGGTGTATGCTTCATTTCCAGCAGTAACCATCCCCATGTTGATTAAGTGTTCTAACCTTTCTGTTATCCGTTGGCAAGCCTCATACGACATTGACAACAAGGTAGAAAGTAATTCTGGAATGCATGACACAAAAAATGACTAAAAGTGAATTAATATTTTACTATAGTACTGCATGTTGAGGCATGTCTACATCAACAGGTGCAAGTGTAGGTGCAGGTAGTTTTGGCATAGTTGTTGCAGAGATGGGATACTAAGGAGGATCTGATTCAATAAATGTATCATCGTGTACCACAGGTGGATGTCTAGGAGGATCCTCAGGCTATGTTGGACTCATGCTGGAATCAGATATCATGTAGAATCACTCTATGTAGTCTACTGCACAATGTCCAAGAGCAACACAAATCTGACCTACCGATGCAAGGTATTCAGAGAACTGCATCTATCTATCATTAATCTCCTCTATAGATAAAGATGGGGGCAATAAGGTGTGGATCAATGGTTTGCACATAACTAAATTGTCGCCCAACTCTCTCTGGTCGGTGTATCACAATAGATGGACCCCATCTGATTTGTCTGAAAAATAAGGAGATCTTCTCAAATTCTCTGAATGAATAATGGTCACCATAAGGATTCCAACGCACAACATTGGACGTCAATTTATCCAACCACTTATGATACCCTGACACTGATAATGCCTTCCCAAACTTCCATTGGAAAGCATGTGGTTTCCTTTCATGATAATCCTCATCAGCAACACATGAAGCAACAATAGGGAAATGCTCGCAGATCCAACACTGCATATATTTAAAAAACAAAAAAAATACTAATCAATAGTAAATATAAACTATAAAACTAATCATTGAAGTTAAACGAAATTATAAATACCTGTAACAGTGTGATATATCCTACAAGTTGCATGGCAGATTTCTTTGACACATCATTCAAATTGTCATACATATGGACCAATGCAGCTGTTCCCCATGAATAGCTTCCAGATTGGTTGAGGTCATGAAATGCGTCCAAGAATACCACAAGCACGTGTGTGACACTCTTGTTAGCAAACAATGTGCAACCAAGTAGATGCAACATATATGCTTGAGCTGCTATGGTCCACTATCCTGCGTCACATTTGCTACGATAAATGTCTCGCAGCCAAGCTAGCCGAACATATGCCCCATGGCATTGAAATGTCTCATCTTTTGCTTCTTATGTATTGACTTCAAGCAACTCAATTAACAAGTCCACGACTTGGTCTGCATGAAGAGCATCAAAGGTATGGAAGACGTATGTAATAGGAAGATGAAGCAACGATGCCATATCATTGAGGGTGATAGTGACTTCTTCTACCGAAAGATGGAAACTACTAGTTTCCTTGTACCACCTCTCCGCAAAAGCAAATATAAGTCCCTTGTCACGAGTGTCTAAGGAACATGCAATTAGAAGACTTAATCCTGTGGCAGTCACTATGCCTTCAATCTATGGAGTAGACCTTCTAAATTTTTGTACCTTCCTTCTATGAGAGGACAACTTCAACTTAGGGCGTTCCTAAAAAAAATATTAATCACTTCAAGTTAAATGACAAATAGTTAGGAAAATATTATATAATTCAAGAAATAAGTACCTTTCCTGCCTAAACTGTGACTGCCACATGATGAATATATTCTGTCAAAATTGATGTATTGTGGGATCCCTTGGAAAACCCTGGGCATCCGCACGTGCATCATCAGTAACTACCTACTGAGGCTGCTCATGAACCTCGTCAATTGCAAGATCCATATGCTCAACATTCTCAGCAATAGGTGTAGTTATCCGTTGTCCACGCGCATATGTTGTCAACCTTCGACGCTGAGGGGCTTCATCTGCATCACCACTAACTTGTGTCCTTAAGGCTCTTCCAATAACTTTGTCTAAAGACTAATACAATCCTTTGGTTCTAACCATAATCTGCACATTTAAATAATAATAACAATTAATTTCATCGTTCAAATAATAGTTGGCTTTCATAGACTAACTAACAAATTGACTAATAAATAAATTTAATTTAAAATATTGAATAAATTACTATTGAATAATTCATAAATAAATAGTTAATTATTTTTTAATTAACTTTTTAAATACTTTTATATATTCATAAATCAATATTGAAATTCTTTTTAAAAATTTATAGCCTCCACATCACTAACTCTAGTAAACTTAAATATATGATCAAAATCTAAGTATAATTTTGTTTTTTATTTCTAATAAATGACTATTTTATTTTTTAAAAAAATTAGTATTTGAGTAATTTTAAATATTTATAAAAAAATGAAGAAATTTTAATTTTATATTTTCAAACACTATTTATATAAATATTTAATACTACTAGTGTAATAATATTTATATGACTATATCAATACAAAAAATTGTCATTTACAAATTTATATTTTCTTGTTAAACTAATTTGTACAATATTTACTTATTAAAAATTGGAATTAATGATATTTAACAAATTTATAAATAATTATTTTAAATATCAAATATAATTAAATTGCTTATATTTTAAAAATAAATAAATAACAATAACATTGTCGCAACCTACCTCACGACGGGACGACGAAAGAAAAAATAATGAAAGCATCGTTGGTCTCCTAAGGAGAAAATGAGTGAAAGTTGCCACCAACGTTTATTCAACGAAAACGTTAGAAAAATCAAAAAGAGGTCTGCGAATTTTGAAAACAAGGGTTCGGAAATTGTTTACGCATAGGGACGACAACCTTTAGTCGAGTGTGCACAATGTGACTTCAAAATTATGTATTTTCCCAAGAGCGGTGAATTGCTTTTATTACATTATTTCATTTTATTTTTATTTTTTCCGAGTCGACAAGGGTGTTGCCTTTGCTCCTATGTATCCTAAGGTGCGATGAGGAAATCAGACCTACGTAGTTCTTTAAGTCTGAATGTTTGTGTATTAAATTGATTTTATGTTTTTTGAAAAATTTATTTTATTTGCGAACATAGAGTCGTTAAGGCGTTGGACCTTGAAACTACATTTTAAATTTTGAAAAGCGGATGGAGTCGTTAAGGTGTTGGACCTTAAAACGATCTTAAGTGATATTTAATAAAGAGAAGTTTGGTTTTGAATTGATTTCCTTCTTCTTTTTTTTGTTTACTAGTTTCTAGTCTCACAAAAGAAAAGAAAATGATTTCACGACACTGGTGGTTGGCTAGAATTAAACCTTACAAATAAAATGAAATTACCAACGATAAAGGGGAGAAGGTGAATACGTATATAATATCAGAGAGGACCCATAAGGATACATGAATTACATTCAACTCTTAAGAAAAGAAAAGAAAAGGAAGAAGAACTAACCGATTGTTGCACAGGGCACAAGACTAGCAAGAAAAGCGATGTAGGGAATGATCCTCGGTTGCGATTCGGCAACGCCTCGGCTTCGCTTTTCTTTTTTTTCCTTCCTTTCCCTTCGTTTTTCTTCCTCTCTAAACTTTCTGAACCCTTTGCCCTTCCCCTTCATGGCTATTTATAGGAAAAAGCCATTTGGGGCAGGGGAAGCTCGCCAAGGTGAGTTGGTTACTTAAGGTTGAAGATATTTCATGGCCCAAGCGAGCCAGATGCTAGCCTAGGTGAGCTTAGGCCCAGAAAATTCCATAAAATGACTATTTTGCCAATTTCCTTGTGGTTTTCCTTCTTGGATTCGACAATCGATTTGAGCGATCCCTCGACCTTGCGTTGCAATTGGTGTTGAATGATAAAAGCATTCCCCAAATGAAATTAGGGTTTGATAAACATTTATACATTTATTTTTAAATAAAAAAATTCATAAATTATTTATTTATTGGATAAATTATTTATTAAAATCTAACTTCAAAAAACAAATATAATTAATTAAATAAATATATATTAAAAATATACAACAATATTTATTTATTAAAAAATATTATAACAAAAAAATATTAATTTAATTTTTAATTAATAATAATTTATTCAGTTATTATTTTATTAAATATTAAATTAAAAAAATATACGAATTGACAATCCGTATGAATTATACAAATTACTAATCTGTATGCATTGTACGGATTTTCAATTCTTATAATACAACAGCAAAGTTATACAGCGTAAACTTAAACCAAAATACAACAACAAAGAGCAAAGAGACTCATGGTGACGACAACAATAACAACAGTGGCGGGGAGTGACAACAATGACCAATTGGAGGCACCAAAGGCGGGGTGTTGATGGCACGATGCGAAGAAGCAAAAACGAAAAAAAAGAAGAAGAGCACCAACAGAAGGCTAGGGTGAGTGAGAAGAGAAGAGGGAGCTTTTAAATTTTTAAGTGAAGGATATTTTTGACAATTCACTTAAATTGTTGGGTGCATGAAATAATTACCGCAACTAAAACAAGCTATTGGTAAAACAAAAAAAGAAAAAAAAAAGAGCGGGTCTATGGGAAGCGATTTTAATATGAAAGAATAAATGTAAAAAAAAAACAATGGGAAGCGATTTTAATATGAAAGAAATAGTGTTAGTGTTTTAAAAAAGGAGGGAGAAGGAGGAAAAAAAAATGTGAAGAAAAAAGAAAAGTGTCGGCTTGGGAACTATGGTTAAGCGAACCAAAGTGAGGGGTTAAGAAAGGCTGGTGTGAAACGGCTTGAATTGAATTGACACGGGGTTGAGCGTCGGTGACTCGTGCGAGACAAACACAGAAGAGAGAGAATTTGACACATACTGCTACTAATATAACAGCTATAAAAGCAAGAATCAAGCGAAAGAAAAAGGAATGTAGTGTGTGTGAGTGAGTAACAAATTCTAAACGCTATTGAGAGTAAAATGGCGGATTCAGTGTCGGTGGACATGGAAGCCATCTCTCCTCCACCCGAGGTACGTACGCACGTACGTAACTAACTAACTAACAACCATTTCATTACACGCTCGCTCGTCGTTTCCAGTTTCCCTTCTCGATTCATTTGACAACGTCTTCAACTATCTTTTTAACTGATTCTGTTTCTTCATCGCTTCGTTAAGCAAAAAACCATATTCTTCGTTTGCGTTTCATCACACAATGCTGTTGCGTTTGCTCCAATAGAATCTTTCTGAGTTCAGTCAATTAAGAATAGGATTATACGCTCACTTTAGTTTCTGTTTTAGCGGGGGACCTGACCTGGACACTCGCCATGTGAATTTCGGTTATATATTAATCATTCATTTCTAAATGCGTAAATGCTTTCTAGTTAAATAATTGGGATTTGTTTTTGAATTTTTCTCTTTTTATGTTACTTTTCTATGACTGGTAAGACTCTCGCAGATGCAGATTAATATAGTTTTTTAACCTCTTCGCATGCACAAATATTTGCACTTTTTGTTAACTTGTATTTTTGTTTTTTTTTCTTTCCCTCTGTGAATGAGAATAAGAAAGAACCAGAGGGTTTACAGGCTTCTGTTGCCCATGCTGAAATCATACATGTGGTTAAATAGAGAATGATTCTTTAGTTTGCCCCTTTTTCTTGTTGTGTAAACATGAAAGAGATGGCTTTTCGTATTCATATCTGATTTTCTTGTCTATTATGGCTAACGAGCTGCTGAAATATTTTTGCAGGAACATGTTGTTAGAACTCGTCATGGTTGTGTCTCAGTTGCTGTGTATGGGGACCAGGACAAGCCAGCGCTTATCACGTATCCTGATTTGGCTTTAAATTGTAAGCAAAATGGTTTTTACTTTTTCTATATGATTCTTCTAGCAATGAGTACTCTTAGGCCATGATTAACGTCATTTTAATACACTTTATTACATGCTAATAATTACTACTTCACAAACAATTATTAAATGATTTTGTGTTTTTAATATAATAAATTTTTTTCTTATAAAAAATAAAATAAATGTTTTATTTTGTATTATACTTTTTTGTTTTAGTTTCTTTACCATTTCAGTTCTAGTTAGCATTTTCCTTTATAATAATAATAATATTATTATTATTATTATCCCCCCAAAAGTCAATTTTTTTTTAAAAAAAAGAACAAAAATTGATGGGCATTTATAGATTTGTTTTAATCATAAGATGAAAACGCCGTCTCATTAGGTAGATTCAATGCTAGAATTTTGAAATAATGGTAGTTAGCTAGTTTTCTCTTAAAAGATTTTATGATGAGAATGCCAAAATATAGATAGAACGATGTTTTATGACTTTGTTAACACTGTTTGTTTTGTTTACAAACCAACAATCTGACCATTTGCTTTCCTGCATGTGGTTTCATCAGATGTCTCCTGCTTTCAGGGGTTATTATTTTGTCCAGAAGCCTGTTCATTGCTGCTCCACAATTTCTGCATATATCATATTAGTCCACCTGGGCATGAGGTCTCTAACTTTATGTCTTGAAACTGTAATATGCTGTTACTTGCTACTTATCTCTCCTCATTTGTAAATATTTTTGTTGTTGGATGTATCTAGTTCCTTATCATTTTGTACTTTTTCATGAGTTATTGCAGTTGGGAGCTGCTGCCATTGATCCAGATGATCCAATTCTTTCTGCTGATGACTTGGTTGATCAAATAGCTGAAGTTCTTAACTATTTTGGGTGGGCATGTTCTACCTTACTCGTCAATTTCTTTCCATTTAGGCTATGGTAGAAAGTTTTGGAGATAATGAAATGGGATCAAATGGAAACTGAAGTGATGGAATGAAATATGAAATGGAAAACAGTTCATTCCCTATGTTTGGAGATTTAACTACTAATGATGGAGAAAATGTGATAGTAAAAGGTTGAAAGTAAAATTTCAATAAAACCTTTATAAACTTAAACTTTTTTCAAGTAACCAAGTTTATGGAGTGAAATAGTGAATGACAAGTATTCAAAATAGAAGCTAAGCTGTACCCCGCACAATCTCTTCCTCTTCGGAAACTTTTGAACTCCTAAACAAGGGTCTTATTCCCTACTTCCATCCTTTTACTCTCCTAGTGTTAATTAGATCAATTTCCATTTGGCTTCAATTTGCTGTATTTGCTTATGTTATCTTTTAATTTACTATATTTGTGACTGAAAGTTCCTTCTGTTGTGCATTGAAAGTGATGGGTTTATAGCTTTTGCAACTGAGGCTAGAAGCTGATATTGCGTCTCCTTGATCTGGAAATGGCAATCTAATATCTTTCCCCTCTCTCTTTGCAGTCATAGTACAGTTATGTGTATGGGAGTAACTGCTGGGGCTTACATTCTTACCTTATTTGCTGTGAGTCTTTATATATGCTGCACTTTCTCTCTCCTTTCCATTCTTAAATAGCCTAGTTTCAAATAATGGGATCTCATATCTTTCTCTCTTGACAACAGATGAAGTATAGACATCGTGTTCTTGGTTTGATACTTGTTTCTCCTTTATGTAAAGCACCATCTTGGACTGAATGGTTGTACAACAAGGTTCTTTTTCTAAACCTGCAAGCCTGTCTCCTTATGAAAATACATACCACCTTTTGCTAAAGACTGATAATTGCAGGTCATGTCAAATTTACTCTACTTTTATGGCATGTGTGGGGTGGTAAAAGAAATATTGCTAAAGCGGTACTTCAGCAAGGTATGCCTCTTTCAAAAGAAAATTTCCCCCCTATTTCCTTCAGTGTGTGAAGATTGAGTCAGTCAATTTTATTGGTGGTGATAGGAAGTTCGAGGCAGTGATTATTTGCCAGAGTCAGATATAGTTCAAGCATGCCAAAGGGTTAGCCCAATTTATTTTTGTTTCCATGTGTGGACTGGGTTATAACTAACAGTGGGAATTTTGAAACTGAACTCTTGTTTGACTCTCTTTGAAATATTTCCTGACAGTCATTAGACGAGAGGCAGAGTTTGAATGTGTGGCGGTTCCTTGAAGCAATTAATGGGTAAGATAACACTTCAAAATTGTGGTTTTCTTCCAATTCAGATGTGATTACCTATAATATATATGTATGGGGTGGGGTGGGGTGTATAGGGTGGAGTTCTCTGCGGGATATCAATTATTGCCTGAAACCTCCATGCCATCTATGTAGCCAAAAAAAGATAATTGCTAGAGTTTCAATATCAGTCAGAATTTAATAATACATGCACTCGTTGCTTTTAATTTACCACTTTATATGCACAAATGCATGTGGTGATGCTGTAGGTTCCACGTACTGTGAACAACAATGTGCCCATGACTTTGTATTGGCATTTTGCAGGAGATATGACATAAGTGAAGGATTGAGAAAATTAGAGTGTCGTTCACTAATTTTTGTTGGAGATATGTCTTGCTTTCACGGTGAGGCTCTCCATATGACATCAAAGTTGGATAGACGACTCAGTGCTTTAGTCGAGGTGTGTAAGATAATTCAAGTTTATATTAATTTGTTATAAGAATTTTGTTGTGTATCAACAAAAAAAAAAAGAGCTAGATTTAATAGCTATTGTTTGCGGAGGTGCAGGTTCAAGCGTGTGGATCAATGGTAACAGAGGAGCAGCCTCATGCCATGTTAATACCGATGGAGTATTTTCTCATGGGATATGGCTTGTACAGACCATCTAAGCTGAGTGTCAGCCCAAGAAGTCCCCTGAGTCCCTCTTGCATTTCTCCTGAGCTTTACTCCCCAGAAAGTATGGGTTTGAAATTGAAACCAATAAAGACACGAATTTCCGAGGAGATATAGTACAGTAGTAGTAATGGTAGTAGGTGAATAAAGATTGCCGCTCTTTTTGATTTGATTGTTGAACAAGTTTATAGTTCTTTGTTTTGTCAAAAATCTGATGAGGGATGTCATAACCTTGTAGATAGAGGGAGACGAGAAAGAAATAAACAGAGGGAAAAAGGGGAAGAGTTTAGCTGAAAGCAGCTATAGTCATTCTTTCATTTGTAATCATAGACTTTAGTTAGCGAGCCTGAATGATTGGTAAAGCTTCGAAATTGTTATTTTTGGACAAATAAAATAATAAAGTTCTTGTTACAACTGTAAAGCTAACGCGGTGAGCATAATGCCGACACCATGCAATCTTACACATTGTTTTCATGTCGTCACTATCTTTCTACCTACTGATACTTTCATTAGTTTACTTTATTCGTCGTCCCGAGATTCCTGAAATGAAATAATGATGCAATTTTTGTTAACACGGTTATGGAAATTAATTGGTTAAAACATAAAAAGTTTTTATCATTTTTCTCCAATGACGAACTTGCTATAACTTGCAACTTGCAAGTATGCCCAAACCTCCAATTGATGACTTATAGCATCAACCCGTTAATTTTATCTGACTTGGATTATCTTGTTAGAGAGTATAACCCCTTTTATTTTGCTGTAACATTAGCTCACCTTTTAGCCTTGTTGGATTTATCTTCTTAAGTAGCTTAACCGCTATTATCGTTTTAGCAGCATTCCATAACCACTAACCAGTTAATACATGAATTTCCAAAGTGATTTAACCGGCACTTACAATTTATACCCTTACACTAATTTCTACGACCGCATCCCAATAAAAAGAAATCTTAAGCTAAAACGAACGAGTTATTATGGACATTCAAATAAATCCCGTGTTATTTTCTGAGATTCCATTTTTGTCATGGACATCCTCAGACTAATATACTCCAACCATGCAAAAGCATTATGCGCAGACTTTGGCTTCAGTTCTTTCTATTTTAACAAAGAAAAGGGTCCATGATATCGTTATGCGACTTTGTTCACCTATAGTTGACACTGATTAAACCTTTGATTGCTCATGCTTATCCTGTTTCCGTGGTTGCTCTGCATTCCTTCTTCATTTCGACAAGCCTTTCTTTTATTCATTTCAGCATACATCTCTTCGATCATAGGTTTCCACAGACGAACACGAGCATTTATAAACCAATTGGATACCTGAGTTTGAAGACACAACCAAACCAAGCATATCAGATTGTTCCTCTTTAAACCAAGTAACAAACAACAAGACTAGTAGGTAAAATACCTGGCTTCTCGTCAACCCACTTTTTACTGCAAGTAAATGCTTCTCTGCATCTTTAGGATACCTGAAAATCCATCATCAAATAATAAATAAATAATTTCTCTAAGTTCATTTCATGTATACTCTGATGATTAAAGTATAAACTGATGTTTCTATGGTTGAAACTCACGGATGCAGGAAATTCTGAAACATCCAAGCCCGTAGAACCCAGACTGATCTTTCTGGCAAGCCTCTTTGTGGCCTCCACAACTGATCTTTTCTATTCAACTGCTGGAGAGCCCATTGCTTCTGAAGGAATGAAGTTTCAGCAGACCATTCATTCTCTTCTGAGCACGAGTTGTTGAAATTTGATCCCATGGCAAGAATATAATTGCTGATCCTCTCTCGTAGGTCCTTGTAAAGGATAGAGATGGTTTGAAGAGCAAAATGTGCATGTATTTGCGGGTCCAGCTCTGTAGCAGCATGGAAAGCGGATACAACAGTATGTATCTCATCCAAACACTGGCTATATCGATTGTCCGCCTAAGTAAAAAAAAAAAGATATTACTAATTGTTGGAGTCCAAGTGCGAGTAACAAGTATCGCAATATGGAGATCATCCGTTTTTCAGATCAATATTATAAACCAATTTTAGCAATTAATTTTCCATCCATGCATTTGAATATGGAAATGTGCAACGCAAAGCTAACATGATTCTGTCCATGACCATAATTGATATGAACACAATAATGAAGTAATTTAAGATGTAGTAGCATCATACCAGTTGTAGAAGTGCCAGGAGTTGGGCTTTCTTTGATTCAGCAGCATGCCTTTGCAGTGGAGGCTCTGCATGAGCTTCATACGTAGAATTTGCATTGTTATCTATCAATATTCTTCTCTTGGGTGGGAAAGCTGAACTTGACTTGTTTCCACCTGATCTATTACCAGAAGCTGAATAATTTAACTGTTCTAGATTTTCAAATGAATATCTTGCAATTTGAGCAAGTATCTCTCGAATCCCAATGAGATATCTCGATTCCAGTACTTTTGGTGAAAACTGTACATATTTATCACCACCCAAGTTCATAGAAAGTTCCCTACTACTGCCGCAGAAGGCTTGCTCCAAGCCTGACATGGTTCCATTCATGCATGGGGTCACATTAGAGCAACTTACCTCTGAGCATTGTCCTGTGGTTGTCGATGTTGCGAGACTTAGAGAAAGTTCCTTACTAAAGCTAGAGGAATGGTTAGCATGATTGGCCATGTTTGCTAGATTTGATGATGTCCATTCATTTGGATCAAGATTTGCTAAAGAAGAATAAGGCTGACACCCAGTTCCATGAATCTCTGGAGCTTTAGGAAACTTGTTAGCATTCCAATTACCAGGAACTTCATTGTAACCACAGTCCTCAAAAGTTGCAGACAAAGGGTTTGAATTTGAAGTACCTTGCAAATTGTTGAAGAATGCCCCCAGTGCCCCTATTGAGCAGAGGGAGGGAGGCAAGGCTGATGATGAGTTCTCCAAATTTTCTTCAAAACCAATTCTAGCAGCAAGAATGGCAACAAGGGAAGAGGGAGTAATTGACATTCCTCCAACTAAATGCTCTTGAAACTCGGTGTTCTCCATAGGACTTGAGGCATCTCCCACAATAGTTTTTCCTTGTGATGTAACTAACGGACTAGAGTCCGCAATAATTGAAGGATTAATGAAGCAAGCATCACCATGGACATTATTTATAGGTTCACCTTGCTCTCCAGAAAGCATTGAAATTCCATTTATGATGTGGGATTGGTTGTTAAGGTCAAGTGAATAGCACTGAACGAGAGGATTTGAGGTGGAATGTTGGGAAATTTCATCTATTACTCTAGCATCTCGGCCAGAAATGCCCAGTGCAGCGGTGTACATATCACTCTCCATCAACATAAGCAGTAATTAGTAAATGTAACAAGAGGCTCTTGATTTTGCAGTGGTCTTCCAGAAAAACTTTACTTCAGGAACGGTATGATCCCACAGTAGTAGAAAATAGACCTACATAACAAGAAACATCCCCACCATAAACTAGAAAAGAAAATTGGAAGGAGAAAGGGAGCAAAAGGATCAATAATTATGCAGCATATGACTTAATTGAGCCTCCTTTCAAAATTCAAAATAGATGATAACAACAGACAAATGAATTAAAGTATCAACCAACCTTGACTAAATCTGCAAAAGAGTAGTCCATCACACGAGACTTTTCATGTCAAACCAGATATCTTCTTAATATTTAACAACTCCTTACCAAGATATCTTCTCCATTGTGAACCTACAGGAATGTAAAAGAACAACAAGGCTATTTGTTATAAGAAAAACCAACAAGGAAAAGAAGCCAAGGCATTCCAACCTTGCTTACACCATGCCAAATAAAAGAGCAACACCAAAGTTGTGTTGACTACTTTTGCATGAACAGAAACATCTTCTTCAAGCATCCCAACCCCAAAACACGAGTTTCATTTTCTTAGACCCCATCAAGATTCCCTCCTTTGTCAAATAATGTTATCTAGTCTTTGCACATTTAAGACAAGAAGTTGAAGAAGAAAACCATGAAAAGGGAGAAAGTGTTTGTTTAAAGTCCAAGTCAAAAAGGGAGTGGGGGATGCGCCAGTGTTGAAGTTGAATGGAAAATGAAAAAAAAAGCCAAAAATTAAGAGGGAAAGGTAAAAGAGTGAAAACAAACAAGAAAGGAGAGGGGAGGAGTGTTTGGTGCAATGGCACTCATTTGAGTTGCAGGCTTTACTGGGCCCATCTTCCCCCTCTCTCTCTCTGATCTGATCTCTTTTCTGTTTCCCTGCAATCATCATAATCAAAATATCTGGATTCTCTCTGTTCAAACTCCTGTTCATGGCAGGTACCCTCAGAAACATTTTCAGAGAAAGCCCTTTGCTTTTTAGCTATTTTTAAAACCAAGAAGGGGCTAATGTGACGAGAAAGGAGAGTAAATAAAGAAATAAGTTTGCAAGCTTTCCCTTCAGAATGTAACAACTAAACGCACAAGGCAAATGAAATGAGAGGAACAGAGAAAGAGAAACACTGTTATAGCCTTTATAGCAGTGTCCTTTCTTGGTGGTGACCAGACACAGAGAAGATTCATTCATTCATTCATTCATTCAAGGCTGATGTAAGCAAACCACACTAATGACGACAATTTTTGGTAGCTACCTTCATCAATTTATTGTTGTTTGATGTTTTGTTATTACCAATACCGATAAGTGGATTACACTACGGAACCTGCTATCAACTCTTCATTGTTCGCTGCTATTGGTTGCATGCCACTTGCCACTGCCTACTTAAGATTTTCCATCTTTGCATGACCAAATCCATGACTTCACACAGAATTATAACTTTGCATATCGGGTAATCACCGTAACTACAGACCACAAACTCTATATTCGTCGTGCAAATGCAAACAGTGCCACTATAAAATTTGTGTTTGATTTTGTGGGACACACATAATTGAATGGTTTTACGTGAACTCCATTTAATAATAAAAAGTGTGGGTGCGCTGAAAGAGTGAGTCATCAACATAATACATAGTTTTTTTTTTTTAACCTATAGTTTATATTTCCAGTAGAGAAGTTGTCAAAAAAAAGTTTATAGCTATCCAAACAAGCACTAGATTGAGTACTTCCAACCATCTATCGAAAGGGGGCACGCATGAAACACGTGACACCCACCTAGGTCACGCAAGCTACGTGACTGTAACTTATTTCTTACCTAAAACATTAATATATAAAGCAATATTAGATATGAAATAGTTTCATTTCTCATTATCTACTCTTCATTTCTCACAAACACTTGCTTGAGTATTGAATTGCTTGCAAATATTCCACCATCGTTGTCATGTTATTCTGGCAAGCTCAACCCTTAGATCTTGGATCTGGAACGTACTTATGTCATCGAAGCGGTTTTGAACAATATCCACCGAACAACTTTCAATTTCATTTTTTAGTGGAATGCTTTCAATTTCTTAGAGTAATTAAATGTAACGTATTGTTTTTAATTAAAGAAAAAAGTTTTATTAAGATAACGGATATTTTCTCACGACCAAACAAAGCATTAATGGCAACTTTAGAGTTTTTATTAAGGTGCAACTTTTATATTATACTAAAATTAAACAAAATCATAAATAAAGAGTATACATGGATACAAGTATCTTACTACTTGCTCCACTTTGTTAATGTAGTAAGATGTTAGAAAAACAAATCTATTTATTTTACCTACGAGTACTTATTAAGTTATATAGTAATGTAGTTGATAAGTTACTCAGGTAGCTTTTTTTTTTCTTTCTTTCTGGTAGACTATGAGCTAATAATTTGATTAGCTATAAGTTAATTTGACTAAAATAAATTTCTTTGATGCACGAGCTTCATTTAGTACCTCGGACCTTGTTTTTACAAGTTACTTTATATAGTTTTTAACTCAAAGTCTACCAATTTTTTTATCCTTGTTAATTTCTTGAAATAATTTTTTATCTTTTTTTTTTTTTCAGTTTATAAACCCTATTACCTATTATTATCTAACTCTCAGCTATGTCACATTTTGTCTTTCACATCTTTAACTCTCGCCCGCAAAGTGACAATATGCATTGTCAATAGCACCTTAAGCCTCAGAGTCGACGAAGCATAAGACAATTCCAAAACCCTTACTTTAGCCCCCTAGAAAAATTTTATTTAGCACTATTTTACTTTTGGTGATATATATATATATATATATATATATATATAAGAGGACTAGAAGCATTTGGGTAACAAAACATGAGTTGAATCAGCTCTCAAAGCATTAACAGTACAACTATGGGCAAAATAAAAAACATGACAACAACTACTAAAACTGAGAACATGTTTGGCCATCTGTGACTTGATTTGTTTCTCTCAAGACATGATTTCCACTAATATTTATACAACTTTTATTATTAGCTTATTTAATGTAGTTGTTGCTAAGTTGTGCCTTTTCTTGGTAAATGGGGTCCAAACTATGCTTCAAGAAAAATCAATTTTATTTTTTGTAAGATCCTAATTTTAAATTATTCCGTTAAAATTTATTTGAGGCCTAAAACTATATTGGTTGACCATAGGGCACCATGATCGTTTTGTCGCCACTATTACACAATTCTTTTAAGCATAAAATGTCAAATCTTTATCATCGTTCTATAATATGGAATTTAAAAATTATTGTCCTAATTTTAAGATAGTAAATTATTAGAAGTATATTCAGATGTTGGAAGTGATAATATATATAAAATAAGTTAGGATTTTTTTTTTTTTACAATTTATAGTGAAGAAAGAATTATTTTTCTGTTACACATTTATTTTTATGTGAAAGAGAAAGACTGTGCACGTGTCATACAATTATTTATTTGTTCTTTGTTTCCTATTCACTATGTCATTGATTGGTAGGCGAGCAGTGCAGAATGCTCACATGGTTCATTAAGTAATGAATACAAGGTCATATATGGGCTCTGTCTAACCCTTTATATAAAAAAAGCCATCAACATGGCCACGGGGTGTCATAAATGACAAGGCCATATCTGCTATGTAGGCCTTGGCTTGTTGCCAATAGGTCCACCTATTATTATTAAGCTTTAATTTAATTTAGCTTAACAACTAATAAAAAAAATTTGCCTCAGGTCATGGGCATTATTTTTTCTTCTTGTTACAATCACATGTCCGACGCTATTTCAACCCAAGAAAATGGCCCATTTACAGGCCGAGCTCACTTGTCAATGTTAAGGGCTTTGTTGTTTTCACCTTCTTTTTTCTATTCTCACATGCTTTTTTTAATTAAAGTTCTTATTCTACCTCATTCCCTCACACCTCCTACCCCTGTCATTCACTTCTTCTTTCTCCTCTTTACCCCTGTATTCTCTTCTCTCCGCCACATACCCCTCACCTTCATATATACTTGTACTGCACCTCGTTGCTTATTTTTTGACATTTTTTTGTTTCTTTTACGTGTTATTATTATTTTAATTTGATTAAGATTTTGTTATTATTTTTTAGTCACCATATTATGAGTGTGAAATATTTATTAACTTTATCGATAATGATATTCATTAGAAAACTTGAGTGGCCCCATATTTGAACATTTGATTCTTCCACAATAATCAAACAGGACAAATTACTTAAATAACTTGAGCTGAATTTCATTTGGACCAATAGCATGTTAATAGTGATTGTTGTCATTTTGTAATAATAGAAATAACTAGTAGTTTTTAATGATTATTTCATGAGATGATGTTAAGTGTAAACAAAAGATTGATCTGTTTAATGTTTTTGAAAAATTATTTTGATAAGGTGTTTTTGTATTTCATACATTTTTACATAGTTATTGAGGAAAAACAAATTGATGAACTAAATGGAATTCATAATTAATGAATATATAACCAAAATTCCTGTGAATCAAAGAATATTTAGAAAATCAAATCTTTTATAAAAATTAAAAAAAACATTAATTTCATCAATGAAAATTATTTGTCCCTCGAACTTTTAATGGAAATTAATATTTTTTGACTTCTAAATAACTAATTCAGCGATGCAGATTTTACGCGGGTGAGGCTTCACAGTCACATGTTCCTCAAGGTTGGTCACAAGGGATCATCACAAGATTTTGTAACTTTTAATTTTTGCCGTTGAATTCAGGGTTAACATATGGACCGCACGAAAAGGTTTTAACCTCAACTACCTGTTACCTTTTTCTTCCAATCACCCTATTTTTTCTTCTTCTTAATATAAGGTAAATATTGTTCGGTGATTAAGGAAAATTAAAAGAGTACAAAATGCTTATTATATATTTAATATTTAATATTTAATATTTATATTTGTATTTAGTTTGAACATATAATAAAATATATGAAATGTTTCTTAATTTTCTTTTATTTAAAATGAATTCACATTAATATGTGTCAATAAACCTTTAAATATACTGTAATTATATTAACGTGAATTCATCTTAAATATAAGTGTAAGTCTATTCATTTTAAAAAAAAATTAATTCATAACATAAAAATTACAATGTATTTTAAATTAAATTAAAGACCTCTATATTGATTTTAAAATGATTTTAATTTGCTTCTTATTAGCATTCTACTTTCATGTTTTTGGCAGTGTCCATAATTAATTACACACTTATGATATGAGCTACACTTATTGGATAATTCTTGTTTCATACTTGAGTACACGAAAGCTCCCAACAATCTCGCAAGTTGCAATGCAAATTAATAGCCAATAATCCATCCCCAATAACATACGCAAATGTTAAATCATATTTCCAAGTGATGGCAATAAATTGTCAAATATCTCAACCCATGACGACTAATCAGTAATCACTAACATTCTTCTTCTTCATCGTCGTCTTAAGATTAAATACCTGACCTTTTCTTAAACGTAATCTATTTTCCTTTCTTTGTTTGTTATGTTCTGTTTTCCTCTCTAAACACCACTGGCCGCAATACCAAATTAATACAAGATTTGGAGGCTATACCATAACAATAATAAGTTAAAAAGTCGGAAGTGCACGTAATTCATAATTAGATGCTATTTCTATTAAAGAAGGGTGTAAGTGAGTAATTAACAATCATAAATCGGAAATGATTAACTAACCATTTGACTTACATTCAAAATCAATATTCTTGGAGCCTAGCCTAATTCAATGTACGAGGCATGCAAATTAAACTAACAATTAATTATTTTATCAAAATATACCCGACCGTAATTAAGTAATTAAAGGCAATAGAAGTAAGATTATTTAATAATGAAATGTTGGAGGTTGCAAGGAAAGTATGCATTTTTTATTTTTTTTGTTTAAACAACGTGTATTTTCCCTTGATAATAATTCTGTTCAAGCAAAATAAAATTATTATAGACAATATATTTTTTTCTTTCAAATATTAATCCACCTGCTTGATGATCAAATAAAGCATGCTGATGCAACACTAATCAACCAATTAATGTAATACTTATAGCAGTGATGGAGGAACAAATTAATATTAATTATGTGCTTATATAATTCAGTGCAGTGTGGTAGTAGCCATAGCGACCTCGCCGAGTTTCTGAAGGTTAAGTTTGACGACAGTGTCAACAAACATCTTAGTATCGACACCGGTGTTTCCTTCGGGTATGTCGACGACGTAAGATTCCAAAACAATGGTGTAAACCTTACCGTTGTCGGGGTTCTTGAACTCGTTGACGGAGGTGACGGAGCGGTAGTTGTGGAGGCGGTGTTCGCCGCCGACGACGCGGAAGCTGAGGAGGTGCTTGTCGTCGTCGAGGATCTCGAGGCGCTCGGTGCTGGTGGAGGCGGGGAGGCCCGACACGACGGTGACCTCGCGGATGCTGCCGACGCCGCCGTCGCCGGAGCGCATGTTGCAGCTCTTGACGAAGTGCTTGTACTTCTGAGGGTTCTCGAAGCTCCGGACGAGGGGCCACACCGTGTGTGCCGGCGCGTCGATGCGCTGCGCTATGATGGAGCTGCAGATTTCAGGGGAAGGTTCGAACTTGTGGTGCGTGTTGATGATGCTTTCGAGTTCCGAGAATTCCTCTGGGGTTAGACCCAGCACAGGATATGCTTCTGAAGCCATATATTATTATGATTTTAGTTGAGGGACGAGGCTAATGAAGGAGCTCAGGTTGGTGTTTGTCTTCATACATGAACATGAATACTGAACATCAAATCCAACAACACGCTTCCTCATTTCACTCTCATTTATCTTTCTTTCTGGCTACCATGCCATTACTCTTTTCTTTTAGACAGATATGCCCTCCACTTTTCTTTTTTTAAATGGTTTAATTAATATTTTTGTCTTTAGATTATTTAAAATTATTCAACTTAATCTTTAAAATTTTAAATGCTTCAATTAGATTTTTTTTTATAAATATTATCAAGTTTTTTCCATTAAATTGAAACTGACGTTGTTAATAAAAATCGTCAATATTTATAAGTGAAATCCGTCATAATTATTTAATCGAAAAGACCTTATTGAAGTATTCTCAAAAGTTAGAAGACTTGAATGGAATTTTTAGAAAATTAGCAATTAAATTAAGCTATTTTAAATAATTTAGAGATAAATAATTAATTAAGCATTTTTACAAAAATTTGAGCTTAAAAATTCTTAATATTTTGAATTCTTAAGTTAAAAATAATATTTTGAGAAAAAAGTGGTAAAATTAAACAAGTTTTCAAGTTAAACAAGACACACAAAGTTATAAAATGTAATAAGGAATTTGAGTGATATGTTAATATCACGGTTCAAACTCTCAACTCGCCTATTTTTCAACAAGGTCGGGTTAAGTGACTCAATCTGTTAGCCTGCATTGGTTAGTCTTGTTTAACATACCAACCCGGTGGGCTAACTGACGATAGGACATGACACAGATTTTTCATACATAAAAAATATATAAATACTAATAGGTATTTAGGTTTTGGATGATCATTTTGTATTTTTTTAAGTTTATAATTCAAAAAATCAAAATACATATTAGTTATTATTTTTATATCTTCAATTTCTCTAATATTTATAGGAAAATTTATATTAAGATCAAATTTAGAATAAACAATTAATATACTTATATTTTGTAATTAAATTTGTTTTTCTTAAAAAAAAATTAAATTTACTAATTTGGGTTAATTTTATTAAATAAGATACTATTTTTTTTTTATTTCCAGCGACTAGCAGCTCAGAAGCTGTGTTTGTCAATCTCAACCTGTTTTTGTCCCAGCTTCCTGCGCGGCGGACCAAAACAAATCGGGTGACCCACTTTATCATTCCTAATTTTTATAAGAAACTAATTAAAATGGTCTAATAGACTAATAGTGTTAAAATATTAATATTTTTTATATTATTATCTAACCATAAATTATTATATATATTAAAATTGTTAATTTTTATAATAATTATTTCAAAATTATATTTAGAATAATTTATAATTAAATAATTGACTAAAATCTTGCACACAGACAATGCATCAAATTATACTTTCTAGATGAAGAATAAACTAAAAAAATCATATTTTTATTATGTAAAATAATATATACGAGTCTAATTTTTCTCCCCAAAAGTTTGAGGTTATTTTGGCAGTTTTAAACGAATTAAAACAATAATTTTCAATAATAAAAGATTTAATTAAAATACAATTTAATTACATTTCATGCACTATATAATTACAAATAAAGTAGTTTAAAATATATTATGATAATGATCCAATTAGAGATAACATATTAATTATAAATTTATAATAAAATAATTAAATGATAAATTTATTTATTCACTCTTTTACTTATTGTTAGTTTAAAAATATATCATTTAATTACGTTTCATGCACTATTTAATTACAAATAAAATAATTTAAAAATATATTGTGAAAATATGCAATTAGAGACCTCATATTAATTACAAATTTATGATGAAATAATTAAATGATTAATTAATTTATTTAGTCTTTTATTTGTTATTGTTTTAAAAATATATGAAAGTCATTAAACATAATTTTCTTCTTTTTCAATTAAGCAGCTCGATCACCCTACTAATTAACAGTATAATTAAAAATTTAGGGCAGGAAATAATTAGTTAGTAATTAATTATGTGAATGCAAATTTGATTTTTGAAGATGAGACAGAGGTGGGAGAGGAGAAAAAGTGGTCGCAATCGTTGAAAAGGGAAAGGCTGAACTGGAGATACGCGGTTCATGTGAACTCTTTAACGAACTCTCACCCTCAACTGGACCCACCATTCCTTTCCTCCTGCAATTTTGTTTTTCATTGATTATGACCAACATAATAATGTGTATGTTTAATTTTGTTGCTGCAATACAATGTTTTGTTTTGTATTTGATTTGATATTACATGATAAAAAATGAGAAATCGTACATTGCTTATAGATTCCCTTGCTTATCAGTGAAATAAAGCGTTGCGTTGCGATATGACGATGTTTACTGTGGACTGTGGTGTGTGACTTTCTTCCATGCTTACCAGTTACCAAGTGTTGAATTGAACGAAACATAAATGGGCTGGGTTAGTTAGATATAAATGATATTTTTATGTATTTGATTATTTGGGATGGATGGGGTGAAAATAAGTGAGACAGGAAGAAAAGAAAAGAAAAAAAAAAGTAAAGGGAAAGTAATAATTATGATAGGCGATGTAATTAAAAAAGAAGAGAAACATAAAGAAAAAAAATGGAATGAAAGAGAAAATAGATGAATGAGTATAATTTTCCTAGAAGAAAAAAAAAATCTGTTTTATTCATATTAATAAAAATAAACCTTGCCTTTTCTTATACTTCTGTTGTTTGTAATAGCTCGACAAAAGAATAAAATGAAAATAATAAAGTAAAATATCATTTGAGTCCTGAAAGTGTTGTAACATTTTCACATTAATTCTTAAAAATAAGAAAATTTAAAAAATTCTTCAAAACATAATTTGTCAATTATTTTAGTTCAGAGTTAAAAAAATTATGTAACTTGAGTGATAATATTAAAATATGTAGAAGAACTTAAGTGATATTAAGTTGTTAAGTTTATGAGCTTATTTAACATCCTAGCCTTATTTAAAACTTTCTTAATTTTAGAAGCTAATTTGTAAGGCTTTATACTTTTAGTCCTGGTGTTTGAAAGATAATACATGGGTCCAATATCAGTCAATTTTTCTTTCAAAATCAAATGGAAAAGGAGAGAAAAAGTTGATTTTATATATAATAATAAAAAAATCCTTATTTATATTAAATTTAATTCTTTGTTTACATTATTTAAGTCTTTTCTATACATATTTTTTCTTTTCACTTTTACGCAATCAATTAGGAGAAAATAATTTTTTAGGTTTATTTAATAAATCTTTGATTCTTAAACTTTTTCATATTTTTACTTTTAAACAAGTTAAAGTTCTTGAACTTGGTTTTTGTTATCAGTTTTAATTTCTATTCTCAAGTAACAACGGTAATTATTAACATAAAAGTCACATTAACAATTTAATAACTTATCATTTCATAAAAATTCGATAAGAGAATGCATTTTTTTTAAAACTATATTTTTAATCCCATACCTATTTAGAGAGGTTAATCACGTTAAACTAGTTCACAATCAAATGCAGAGCATCAGTTTGTTCTGCCATTGGAATAATTAATTGAGGATACAACGTCGAAAGAATTATGTGCTAAAAAGTGAAATTGCTAAATACAGGACTATATATATATATATACGACACATTGATACAAAGGAGGGGGGAAGTTTTTTTAAAAAAAAAGATAAAAAAGAAACCGAGTTGCCAAAACAAGTGGCTGTTAAAGAAAGATCAACGAGTAAGGAGGATTCTCTTCCTAGATGGGGACAACTGTTACTCACACAGATTAATTATAAGCATGTGATATAATCCCAGTCCTTGTGTTCCAGCTAGTTATTTTTCCGCACAGGTTAAGAAAACGAAGTTGGCGATGGTGGTTGATCATCGTATGAAAATGCTAACCAGTGTTTTAATAGAGAATAAAATATAGAAATTTTCTATTTTAAAAAACACAGTAGAATTTTTTTAAATGTAATAATTTTCCGTGATTTTTAATGCGATTCTAATAAAAAAAATTAGTTATTAATTTCTTAATTATTATACTCGGGAGATATACCACTTAACATGATTCTATATTTAAAAATAAATACATGGAAAATTAAAATAAATGTATTAATAGTAATTAAAAAGGAAAACGATGATTTTTTTAATGTACGGAGTTTGTGAATTACTGTTCTCAGCTGATGGGTGATGCAGTGCAGACATGAAATGAAGAATAATTCTCTTGATCCCCGAATGCCTAATGTGCCACTTGAAAAGATGGCTTTATTATGTATTAATTAAGGATAAGCTTTTTATAAGTTTGTCCAATTATAGTTGAAAGAGAGTAATTGGGTTTCTTTCTGTTTTTGTTTTCAACTGCAAAACCTTGGGTTGGAAAGGGTCCCAAAAGAAAAACTATGTTCTCTAATTCCACTTTTTTTTTTTTTTTAAACTCCAATGCGCACTTCAACAATAGCGCCACTAAAGACCGCACAATACAAAATGTACGATTTCTATGGCTTTCTTTGTCTCTTTGCTTTTATTCTGTTTTCTGAGTCTATATATATGCATGTATGTTTCGGGTGTTAATTAGGTATTGTGTGGGTGGGTTAGTAAGTAGTTTATGCGAGGGATATTCTTTGTCTCGTTGAGAATATGGGAATAGCAAGGAAATGTTCATATTGTGGTAACTTAGGCCACAATGCAAGGACTTGTAAAAGCACTCTCAGTCAAGGACAACTAAAGCTCTTCGGAGTGCAACTAGATGTTTCTTCTTTTTCTTCATCCTCAAATTCTTTTTCATCATCACCTTCATATTCTGCCATGAAAAGAAGTTTCAGCACGAATTACTTGTTGTCTTCATGGCCCTCTTCCTCTGTACCCTCCTCCTTTTCCTCGCCTTCCCTACTTGGTGCAAATGAAAATTTAGATGGTTACTTGCTCAATGCAAATAGCCTCATATCAACAATTCAAGACGCAAAAAAAGGTTATTTTTCTCACTTCATATTTTCTTATCTCTTATGGATTCCAATAAATTTTCGGGTCCCTTTGGTAGGTGAAATTATTAGGTACCAGACTATCATGTTTATGATTCTAACTATTTTTTATGTAACATATATTTAAATTTTTTTATTTAGGAAATAATGAATAATTCTATTATGTATGACATGAAGATTACTCAATATTATGATAATTTTGAATTACTTGATAATTTCTTCTATTTTACAAGCTCATCTGTTTTCACTCATTTCGTGAGAAAATCACTTTTATAAATTATTAATATGTTTATTTAAGCTTTTAATGAAGAAAAATAATAATGTTATCCTTACTTATTTTTTTTTTACAAAAAAAATCTACCATAAAATAAAAAGAAGAGACGAGTATAAGAAAAAATGAGTTATATATGGGATGGAGAGAAAGATAAAGAGAAAAAAAAATATTGTGAGACTTTTAAATAAAAGATAACATTACTGTTTAAAAATATAAATTGTTAGTTATTTTAAAATTCCATTCAGAGTAATGTTTAAAATCCTGAAATTATAGTTAAAATTTAAAATAAAAGTTTCCTTTTATAATTACAAACAAACAAAAAATATAACTTGCATGTTAAAATCGTTAAAAAAAACCACTTTAAGTTTTTTTAAAGTTAAACAATGATCGGGCCTAAGAGAGTCAGACTTTACATAAATAATTAAGTTGATCTCTAAATAGACACTTTCACTATAGGAATAGAAATTAAAGATTAATTTTAACTTTTCCCTAAAATGCAAAAGCTACAAAAGTTTCTAGTAACTTGGAAAATTTTGGAAGTTGCTTTTGATGAGCTTTCCACTTGTTTGTTTTTGAGTCATTAAGTTGTATTATTCATTCAGCCAAAAAAAAAAGTGGTGTTATTTTTTTTCTGTCTGTGGTCAGGTGTCCCGTGGACAGAGGAGGAGCATCAGATATTTCTTATAGGGCTTGAGAAGCTGGGTAAGGGGAACTGGAGAGGCATATCTAGAAGTTTTGTGACAACAAGAACACCCACCCAAGTGGCTAGTCATGCACAAAAATATTATCTCCGTCAATCACAGAATAGCTTCAATAAAAGAAAGCACCGTCCCAGCCTGTTAGATAATGTGAGTAAATTAAAACATTTTTCCTTTTTTTAATCTTTTGGAATTGATTGAAATAGTATTAAAAATTTATAATAACTCATTTTATTCAAATGCGCTAGACCACCTTAATATTTCTCCTTTGTTTGATTTTCATTTAGATATTGAGTCCCATTTTGTCTTCGGTAGAACTTTAAATTATTGTTGCACAAACATTAGTTTTTACTATTTGGCTAGATAGTCGATCGGTTTTAACTCATTATGGATTGGATGGAATAAGCATTTTCTCTATTAATCTTGAAAATTTTCGCAGAGGGAAATGAAAGTAAAACCTCATTTAATTTATTTTTGTTTACTAGTTTGACTTCAATGTGATACATAAACTGCTACAGCCACTTAAGTAGCAATTGGATTGGATTTTTCTTTGACATGCAGTGGCTTTCTCTTCGTCCTCATTCAGTGCTGAATTGGGCTACCACTTCAACTTCAACTAATTGCACTGTTCAGAGAGCGAACCCAGATTTAGACCTCAAACTTGCAACTCCCACGCCATTTGAGCTACCAGTAGCAGATACATAGAATGTGTGATATTTGACTTCTAGTCAGCATGCTTTACTTTTTGTGACTTCAAAATTATGTATATTTTCCTAGCCCTGAAGGGTAGTGTTATCTTTCAAAAAAAGACAGGAATGAAGAATGTAGTATTATATATATTTATCTTTATTTTTTCACTTTATACGTACTTAAATATATCCGATTGAAGAGAATTTGTTACCCCAATTAATTTCTTTGTTCACGGGACAAAAGATTACTCTTTCCTTCGTAACTCGCGTTAAATCATGACTATTTTAATTTAAGAATTAATAAAATAGAGAATGGAAGATAACCAAAAAAAAAAAAAAACACAATGATAACGTTACGGCCGGGAAATGAATACACTAGTATGAAACTTTTCCACTTATACCACATAATAACTTTATAGAATTTACAAAATTAAACAACTTAAAAGTTGAATTGAAAGTTTTTATGAAATATTAAGTTTATACTATAAAAAATTTATTCAAATCAGAAACTAAATAATATTATATCATACTATTTTATTTTGACAAAGTGTTATTTCAAATATAAACAAATGTTTATTGTTGGGTGCATGTTAGTAGCCCCATATATATATCACACTCTGTTCCTGTGAGAAGGGAAAGAAAAAATAAATATTAATTATTAAATTTTATTATAAATGTAAACTCACGTGACTTATATGTTTTAATTTTAACTAATTATATTAAGATTTGTACACTTTTTTTTATATGAGAAGGAGAAATAAATATTTTCTATCAATTTTATTGTGAATGTGAACTCATGTGACTTACATGTTTTAATTTTAATTATTCATAATTCATTCTCAATGCACAAAGGCAGGAGGAGTCAAGCTATTCCAAAAAAAGAAGAAGATTAAATATGATTTTAGTCCTCCAAATATTTATATTTATTTTAGTCATCCAAAAATAAGTTTATTACATTTGATTCCTGAAATTTTCAATTTTTTTCTTTTAAGTCATTTATTTAATTCTGTTAGTATTTTCTGTTAAATCTAAGCTACCTCTACCTATTGTAGACAATGTCACTGAGACTCAAATTGATACAATCAAAACACCTGCTAAGATTTGTTCAACAATTAGGTTTCACTATCAACTGTGATAATATATGAGTTTAATTGTATGTACTTATTTTGAAAATAATAGAATTTTATTTGATTTTTTCTATTATTTCATGGCACACTAAATGCTAATGTTGTAAATGATAATACAAGTGTTGAAACAACTATTACGGTAAACTTTTAACTGAAAAAATAAGCAGAGTTAAATAAAAGACTTAAAAGAGAAATTTTGAAAATTTTGTGGACCAAATGCAATAAAATTATTTTTGGAGGATTAAAAATATTTAGAGGACCAAAATCATGTTTAAAGAAAAAAAAATAGAAGTGAGTGCAAACACAAACTTAAATTTCAAAAAGGATTTTGAGATTTTTTTTTAGTATTTACTTGTGAAAGTATTTTTCGTTCGAAAAGCTTGAAAAGGAAGGCTGAATTCTAATTTTCGCTTTAAAAGCCCACAGAATTGAGCTGATGTACTCGGTCGGGATATTGTCCATATTCCATCACCATTGAACAAACTATCTCTATCTCTATTTCTTCTTTTTTTTTTTTTTTAGGAGTTAGTAAGATTTGGGTACGCAATAGAGCAATCATTTCCATATCCATATTAAAAAAAAAAGGCTTGTGTTGGAATCTATACTTGTTCAAGTAACTACTTTTGTGTTCTTATTTAAATTCAATTGGCATTTATATACTTATATTTAGTAGGAAAAAATGAATTAGGTTATGTTAAACTTTATAAGATACTAATCTAATGTGTTTTTTAAATTTATTATTTGAATTTAATCTATTTTGTAATATGTCTTTTTAAGATATAACTTTACCCTTTCAAAAGTTTGTTCTAACTTATTTAAAAGCCTATAATAAAAGTTTCTAAATAAGTAAATAAACCTATTTTTAATTAAATTAACAAATATTGAAAAGCTTGTTTTACTAGTTCGTCACACAAATCCAAGAGACTTTTTCTTTACCAAATTATATTAAAATTAACTAAAACGCGGCTAATGAATTCAAATTCATATATACTCACTTATTAAAGGTATGAAGATCAAAGTTGCTGCCCAAGACAAAATATGGGGATGGATTAATAATGCCTTAGCAAAGTTCTTCTCACAATCATCCCTACTCATCACTCTTCTTAAACCATATACATTAGAAAATAAAATTGAACAAAACATCGATTTAATTCTAAACAAGTTAGAACTTGATATTGAGAAAAATACGAATTTAACTTTTAACATTACACAAGAAAATTCGTTCTATAAAGTTAGTAGTTCTCAATACATCTAGAAATTATACAAAGTAGCTATTGCTAAATGATACACCATGCTAATTAGACGCATATGTGATATATTTAAACACCTTAAGCACAGTTTCTATTTTGAATGTGCCAGGCACAGGAAATGACACTGTCGGATTATTGAAGCCATAGTCCATAAGGCTCTTTACAACATCTTCAGGCTCTATCCCACTAGTATTCTACCAAAGAAATAGCTTATAATTAAGCTAAAAATGAGTGTATGTTTAGTTCTGTGTTGTAAAATTACTTTTGAGAAAAAAACCATTTTGTCAACAAATTAAGACTCTTAAAATATTTTTGTGGTAGAATTCATTTTAAGTTCTTGGATTATTTTTTTTAAGTTTTATAGTGTCACATAAAATGTAAGAATTTTTTTTTCTCTAGTAGTAGATATCATTTTGAGTTCTTAGTCGCTTTTGTGAATCTCACATAATAAATTTCACATAAGTATATTTTATGAATTAATTAGAAAGAAAGACATTAAAAAATCATTAATTTTTTAAAAAAGAACCGTTCTTGAGAGTTTTTCCATCCGCTAGTCATTGACCTCCATTATCATGAATAATCTTGCATATCTCATCAATACCTTCTTCGTAAACACCACGGGTAGAAGGATATGTTACCTATAATATAAATCAAAACCACCACAAATGAATATTTAAAAAAATGGCCAATTTGGAAACACCCCTCCCTTCCAAATTCCCAGGTTATCCAAATAGTGCAAGTAAAATTCCAATATAGGAAGCAAGTTGTACCATAAGTGCAGATAAGTTGTCCTGAGTGTTTTCCCCAACTCTTCAATATTGACACTGGCAGGATTTGTACCATGTGCTGAGACAGGTATAATGCAGACATTGTGATGGTGGTCTCCTCTTGCCTATAGTGTGTCCAATTGCCAAAAGAAGTAAGCAGCACAGAAATTCCAGAATATATATAAAAGGCGGGTAGGGGAAAGCATTTCACCTGCTTTAGATATGAAGGAATAGGTAAACACACAAAAAACACAAAATTAAGGTAACCTTTTATTGGTTGAATAGCAACATAAAAGGTTAAAATTAAATAACAACCGAAAAACTTCTTTATCTAAAGTAAATCAGACGAAACTATGAATAACGTGTGCACTTAAAAAATCAATAGAAGCCACACTACCCGAGTAACTAACATGCATTGTCCCCAAAAGGCAAACATGTACATAATAATGACTAAAATCACCATACCAAGTGATATGCGTGAATAATCATCAGTCCAACATATTCTCCAGATGCACCAGCATTAGGTTGCAAAGAGAAGAAGTCAAACCCAGTGATTGTACACAACATTTTACCCAAATTTTCGAACATTTCCTGATACCAGATTTGCTTGTTTCGACACCAAAAAATATCTATCCCATATTTTCCTGAATAAAAAGCACTTTTATTATATTTAATCTTGTACATACCTGATAACCTTGAGCCTGTTCAGTTGGTGCAAAAGGGTGAATGTTAGCAAAGCTAGGCCATGTCAAAGGCATCATTTCAGTTGCATTCAGCTTCGGAATCATACTGTGGCACAATGAAAGATCTTTTGACTGTAGCCCATGAATGTACCTGAGCAGCTCATGCTCAGTGTGGTACCTATTTAAGGGCAAATTGAATTCAGTAAGGTACCACAGTATAATCACGTGAATTCAACTTATGTGCAAAGGGATATACGTGTTGAAGATTGGGTGTGTCAGATAAGGAGTCTTCCTAATTAGTCCAGAGGAAGTGCAGTCTGAACTTCTGGTGCAAGAGATTCAGCTGTGAAGGAGACCTGCATACGAATTAATTAATGTTTTAGATGGCCTTTTAGTAATGAGTAATGACATAATTGACAATTGTGAACATGGTATATGTAAAAAATCTTACAGGTTTGCCTTCGGAAAAAAACATTGAAAAGATTATCAACATCCTCCCAGGTGGTTGTTTCATCGAACGCAATAGTGATCTAAAAAGCAACCAAGCTCCATATTCCAAAGACAAGAAAACATACTCAGCTGATATGATGCAACAAAAAGCAACACTCACAATGTTCACATCAACAACCTGCAAATTTATTTCACTCTTGCGAGCAGCATCAGCAATTGCATGGGCATTGGCAGTCTTAGTTTTCAGTGTGAAAGAATGGATGGTCCTGAACTTCCACGGTTCCAAGTTTCTTCAGTCCCTGGGCAAACACCCCAGCTAGACCATGAACCCGTTGGGCAATGTTTTCAAGTCCTTCAGGTTCATGCATCCTCATCTAATAATTAATGCATGACATCATATTATTGTTATAATTTTGTGGATATATTAAGAGGCATGGTGCTCACATTGCCTAGTTGAGCATTGTATTCATTGTTTGTATTTCAAATTGTTTCAAAGACTTAATTTCGAAGTGGCTAGTAAGAGATAACTTGCATTGTTGGGAGTTATAAGGTGGTATGGTGGTTGGAGGGACCGCACAACGATTGGAGCGATAAGGAGATTTTGGATTCAAATCTCCCACTAAAAAAAGAGACAAGGGCTTGCATGTGGGTCTCGGAGCACTATTATAGTAATAAATCCACCGATCGATTTGCTCCTTTTGCGATAATGGGATAAAAAAAAATTGTATTGTGATTTAAGTTTTATTAGATCCACAAAAATATGGAGCTATATATGGAATTATGCTTTACTGGTTTTGACATAAGTTCTTTGGGACGATCCAATTCTTCTATGATTACCTGACCTGGTCTTAAATTTTATCTTTTTCGTCTACGTTCTTCTAGTTAGAAAAAAGTTAAATTCAATAGTACGAACTACGAAGGTCTAAAATATAAATTCAAAGTGAAAGTCAGCAATCTCCACGCTTGAAGAGGATAGCAGGTTAATGACAAAGAGAGAGAGAAAAAAAAACGGATATGAATTGAAATATTGAACAAGGCAGCAATTACAAACTATATAGGGGAGGGACATCAGGCCCAAATAGCGAGGGAAGACATCAATCCAGCCCCAATGAAAAGCATGCAGTAAGACAGTATCTGCAGCCTAAAGTTACAACTCATCCTCTTGCTAAGAAAATCCGCAGCTATCAAATCTACCAAAGCCATATACACCAAAATCCCCGACGACGAGGAATCCAAGATACCTTGGGTGATGAGTGCACCTGGGCTGTAAGGGTTATACCCGGAAGAAATAGCCGTTCCAATCCCGACACCCAAGGGTGTAGTCAGTGCAAAAAACCAAGCCATTATAGTTGCTGACGAGGCTTTAAACTGCGCTTGGGAAATGCACCCTCCAAGCGCAAACCCTTCAAAAAACTGATGAAACGATAGCGCCGCAATTAAAGGCCTTATGTACAAGGACTTTGCGAAACTCCTAAAGACAACCCAGTTATAACCGAATGTGATACAATCCCAAGCTCCAACACCTGCACATACACCCGTTATGTTATCTCCACTACACTATGCACAATACTTTATTTATCATTCCCAAAATATGAAGCTGTAATAAATTTGTCAATAAAAGAAAAAAAATAAAATTAGTTCAAAAAAAATAATAAATTAGTCTATAACACAAATTTAGAGACTAAATTTAAAATTTTCAATTTTTAACCATTTCACTCATTCATGCATGTATTTGACTACTTATCATTAATTTAGTTAAATTAGTTACCTGAGAAACGACGACGTGTCGAACGTCAGTTTCTTCTCCTTCTTCGATGTGGGAGTGGGAGTGGGAGTGTTCCTTGACGTCGCCAGTGCCATGACATGCATTATTGCCATGAGGATGGTTATGTCTATGATGTGCAGCATGTGCATGCATCCCCACGATGTGCATTCCACCGCTTTCTTCTTCCCCAAACACCTTCCCATTCCCGCCGGGTTCGGATGACCCGACCCGTGCTTGTTCTTCGGAGGAGGCCTGCTTGCGCTCGTAGTATTGCGTTCCCACGAAATCGAGGAGGAGCGTGAAGAGCGCGGCCTACATGGCGAAGAACCCCGTGAAGGGAAACTTGGACCACGGGAACGAAGGCAGGCACGGGTGCTGGAGCGCCTCGGTGGCGTCGGAGAGCATGTGGACGAATCCGGTGGCGAGAATGACGCCTGCGGCGAAGGCCTTGGCCGCGACGAAGAGGTTGCCGTCGGTGCGGAGGTGTTTTCGGACGAGCGGGATGGCGATCCCGGCCATGCCGGCGAGGAGAATGGAGGCGATGGCGAAGAACTTGAGAAGCAATGCGGCCGATTCATCTCGGCATAGCTCCAACTCGGCGCCTCCGCAGCTTGAGTTGGTCATCGATTCCCGAAGGTTCTGGAAGAAGGACGAGGAATTTTCTAAAAGCAGCGTCTCAAGAGTTTAGAAAATAATCATCGTTGGAGCAAATAAAAGAAGAAGAATCGTCATGGAAAGTGCGTGGGGGGTATAAAGAGAGAAGAACAGAGTGTCTACATTCTTGCATCACCTCTCTATATATTAACAACATTAACCTCATGCCTTTCGTTTTTTTATTCTGCCTACACTTAATAATGCAAAGCCTACTTCACTTAAATATCATTATATTTTATTCTAATGTGTAAGAATGTTTTATTTTTTATTTGATTCTTCTCTTTCACTTTATTTTTTATCTTTTAAAAATTTTAATTTGGTCCTTTTCTCAGTTTAATTTTTTTAAAATTTTATTTAATCATTTATCTTATTTTTTATTCAACTTCATCTCTTATTTTTTTTAAAGTTTAATCATTCAGTCTATCTAAGATCGAAATTATTAATCGTTTTAAAATAATTTTTCTTTCAATTTTCTTTTCTTTTCCTCCACTTCATTTTTAATAAAAAAAAGTTCATTCCTAATAATTAATAATATCAATTTTAAATCGATCTAAAGAATAAATTTTAAAAAATAAAATAAATTCATAGATAACATAATTTTATATATCTTAATAAAAAAATATTTCTTTAACCAATATTTTAAGAAAAGTTAGTATAGTATTTGTCTTTCTTAAATTTAACTAGGACTTTCTTAATTTAACACAGGTTAGTTTGATACAAACCACTAAGTTCCGGACTTCCACTCCCCATGATATCATTATGACAATCCCACCTTCCTTGTTTGACTGTTTCTACTCTATTCAATTATAAATTCATCTAACTAAAGTTAGTATCATAATAATAAAGTAGTACCTCCTGTCCTATACGTACAAAACAAATGACCAATTTATCAAAATCAATAAAAATTATTAATTTAATTATTATTACTATAAATTTATAATTTATTTCAAAGTTATCTTTAAGATTAAATATTACACGCCAATGATAACACTCAAAATCCAATGGCACTGATGTAGATTTTATAGAACTAATGATTAACTTTTTGTATCAACATTATTTTTTAAAATGTCAATTTTCCCCCATAAAATTTGGCCTAAAACCATCCATAATCTTATTCAAAATTTTGATTTCCCACCAAATTTTTTTAAAAAAATGCTAACTGGTGTTTTAGTAAAGAATAAAGTATAGTATAATTTTTCTATATAAAAAATACAGTAGAGTTTTTTTTATTGAAAAATATAATAATTTCCCCTAATTTTCAATGTAGCTCTTTAATAAAAAAATATTTATTAATTTCTTAATTATTATCTCAAAATACTGTTTAACAAGACTCTATATTAAATCTTTTTTCCTTTTTAAGAACACTTTGTCATAAGTCAAACTTTGAGAGGTCAAATACCATAAATAAGCATGTGTAGTACTGGGACGGCAGAGATTAATGGTTCAATGTGAAAAAACTCTAAATGCATGCTTGGCTCCGTATCTTCTCTCTCCAATTTACACACTTGAAGTGAATTTTGAAAGCTACCAAGAATAGTTTTGGATGAAATTCTGAATCACATTGTTATAAGAAACACAAATTGTTATTATTAGAACAAAAAAGAGAAGAAATCTTATATGAAAAAAAAAATTAACCTCTCACAATGTTATCATCGCTTGGTCATTGAGTTTTAAATTATATTCAAACAAACAATACCAAAAAATTCTGCATCCTGCCCATATCATGTGCATTTGTTGTATGTGTCCAAGAATTTTACGATAAGGGATTGTCTACTTGTCTTCAACCCTCATTTGTACACCAAGTGATCAGCCCCTACAATATCCTTAGAAATAAAATAAAGTTACCTAATAATAGGCATTTTTCCCTTAAAGAAAAACTAATCACTAAAATTAAATGATTCGCTAAGATGAATTTGGGATAACTACCATTTTGGAGACATCAATATCCATTTCTAGTAGCAGGAGAAAGTCACATCCTCGAGTTTAATTGAATAAAAAAGATTTAATTATATTTTTAACCGATCAAATTAGAAAGTATTTTTTTATCTTTCAAATAAAAATTTATAATTTTAGTTCGTCAAATTAGCACAATGTTTTTTTTAGTCCTCTCTACCTAATTTTTTACTGTATGAATGTACAATTTATAACAAATTTTCACCAAAAAAGGACTAAAAATATTTTGTAAATTTAAGAGGATTAAAAATATGTTTAAGCCAAGAAAAAGTTGCAATTTCAATATTCTTTGCTTGAGTGCTTGTAAACTCGAACACTTTGTAACATTACCATACACTAAAATACTTCAGAGAACAAAATAAAATTTTGATGGAATTTTGTTTTTGTATTCACAAAATAAAAGAGTTTACAAACATGATAGAATTGTTTGAAAAATGAAATATTTTTAATAACATGTCCAGTAAATAAATATTGTATTTAATGAATATATGGCAAAAATAAAATGAGAAAACTATTATTAAATGAGACTTTGATAATAAAATAAAAAATAAACATATTAGAAAAAAAATTCTCTTTTAGAATTTGTTAATAAAAGTTAAAAATAGTATGAATATAAAAATTAAAAATTGATTAATTTTTCTTTATTTTTGCTATATATAAAACAAGAAAAAAAAGTTTAGAATCTATTGAATTCCTATCTTCAAATAGTTCAAAGACCTAATTAAAAAATAAATACAAGTTTAGGAACTCAATTGAAAAAAAAAAGTTCAAGAACCTGAAGATTAATTTAACCTTAAAAAATAGTTATAAATACTAAAACAAACATTTAATATTTTGTTAGAATTAAAAACATTTAATATTTCTATCATCCGTAACAAATCCTAAAATCCAAAAGCAGGAGTATACCGCATTGGACACAAGTCACAACAGTTTATTTCTTTTTTGGATACCTTTCTTTGCTGTGTTTAGGTATGGTTATGTGGCTGAATGAAACTTACATCATCATCATTATGATATAATGAAGCAAAGGTCAAGCAGCAACGCCTGAATGATAGGAAGAGTTTATGTACAATTTAAAAAATGAAAATACTTGTCAATGGAAGAAAAGATTAGGCCGTTGCAGCAGCTTGTTCTTCAACAACCTGTGATGTTGGGAGAAGGGTGCAAACGAGGTTGCGATCACCGTACACATTATCAATACGTCCTGATACAACCCAGCAACATTTTACATTTATTAGTCTATTTAATTGTCAAACACAACTATTCAAGCCGAAAATGCACCAAGTGAGAATTAGAATGACTACTATTAATATGCCACACTTTAATGACATTTAGAATAATTCCTATCCCCTCAGAGAAGGGAAAGTTTTGAGAATTAAATTAAAGTAAAAAGTTCCACACCAACTTTAGAGAATAGCCTTACAATAGTGGATAATGTGGTAGGTTAATTATGATTTATGAAAAGGATCATCATGTCATACCTGTGGAAGGCCAGAACTTAGAAACACGAAGCCAGGAAGCTGGGAAGGCAGCATATTCTCGAGAGTATGGTTTTGTCCATGCATCTCCCATGAGCACTGATGGTGGATGAGGGGCACACTGCATAACATTTTAGATAATCACTCAAACTAGATCGAAATTGTAAATAAAAATATGAATCCAGTGGTACAAGTATAACACCGCTCAATTATAAAGTAGTCATCTGTTTCTTATTATATCATGTTAATAGAGAAGAATACCAAAGAGACAAAACAACAAACTCATATAGTCTCACATACCTTTAGAACATTGTTGTTAATGTCGGCCTTTCCTTTCTCAATCTCAGCAATTTCTTGTCGAATGGAAATAAGAGCATCACAAAACCTGTCTAGCTCGGCCTGCAATGATGTTTAGTTGAATTAAAGAAAATTTTACATGATAGAAAGTACAAAGAAAAGAGGTCACTCGATTCCAGATTGTAATCATACCTTGCTTTCACTTTCAGTTGGCTCAATCATGAGTGTGCCAGGCACAGGAAATGACATTGTCGGACTATGGAAACCATAGTCCATAAGGCGCTTTGCAACATCTTCAGGCTCTATCCCAGCAGTATTCTACCATAGAGATAGCTTACAATTAAGCAGAATATGAATAATCCTGATTGGTTGAAAAAAAAACTGCAATGATCAGTTGGACCTACCTTAAAGCCTCTTAAGTCAATAATGAATTCATGAGCAACTGTTCCATTGACCCCACGGAAAAGAACAGGGTAATGATTCTGTAAAACTTAGAAGTATAAGTAAAGTTGCAAGGTAAAGAAACACAAGCAATCAATCTATGACGTTGCACAAACCTCCAATCGTTTTGCCATATAGTTTGCATTCAAAATGGCTGTTTTTGATGCTTCGGTGAGTCCTTTAGAACCCATCATGGCTATGTAAGAGTATGAGATAGGCAATATCAGTGCTGAGCCCCATGGTGCAGCAGAAATGGTACCAAGTGGTTGTGACTTGCCAGGGGCAGGAATGCCACCAGTGGGAACCTTCAAATATGGTAACAGATTATTAATTATAAAGGAAACAAAGATATTATTATACAAGAACATTATTGTTACTGCTAGGGATCTCAAGCATATGTGTGTGGCGGAGAGAAAACAATGTCATCCAGTTTCAAGGATATTACAGATAAATTTTTCAGTGAGAAAAATGTTATTTCTAATTAGTGTGCAACTAAAAAATGTATGCATGCCATATAGATAATATGACACATAACAAAAATTATTACCACTGGATGTGATGGTAAAAATGGTGCCAAGTGTTTCTTTACTCCAATAGGACCCATGCCAGGGCCACCTCCTCCATGAGGGATGCAAAATGTCTTATGGAGATTCAGATGGCAAACATCTGCTCCAATCCAACCTGGGCTTGTAAGTCCTACCTGTAAATATTAACCTCGTTTGAAAATTAGGCCCAAAATGATATACTGTAATACAGAACAGCAACAACAAAAGCACCAGTTTGTATGGTTCCTAGTTTTGCATGGCAATATGATTGAAGATTTACATAGGATATAAAGACGTGAATTCATGAGAAACAAACCTGTGCATTCATGTTAGCACCATCCATATATACTTGACCTCCATTATCATGAATAATCTTGCATATCTCATCAATACCTTCTTCATAAACACCATGGGTTGAAGGATATGTTACCTATAATTTAAATCAAAACCACCACAACAAATGAATATTTAAAAAAAAGAAAAAAATTAGCCAAGTTGGAAACACCCCTTTCCTCCAAATTCCCAGGTTATCCAAATAATGCTAGTAAAATTAGAATATAGGAAGCAACGCAAGTTGTACCATGAGAGCAGCTAGGTTGTCCTTATGTGTTTCAGCAGCCTTCCTCAACTCATCAATATTGATGTTTCCCTTGGCATCAGTTCCAACAGATACAATTTTCATTGCACACATAGCAGCACTGGCAGGATTTGTACCATGTGCTGAGACAGGTATAATGCAGACATTGCGATGGTGGTCTCCTCTTGCCTATAGTTTGTCCAATTGCCCAAAGAAGTAAGCATCACAAAAATTTCAGAGTATATATTATCAAATGCAGTAATGTAGGGGAAAGCATTGCATGCAGAAAGAGTGAAACACACAAAACACAGAATTGAGATAGTCTGTTACTGGTTGAACAGCAAAGTAAAATTCATAATAATGACTGAAGTCACCATACCAAATGATATGCACGAATAACCATCAGTCCAGCATATTCTCCGGCAGCACCAGCATTAGGTTGCAAAGAGAAGGAATCAAACCCAGTGATTGTACACAGCAATTTACCCAAATTTTCGAACATTTCCTGATACCAGATTTGCTTGTTTAGACACCAAAAAATATTTATCCCACATTTTCCTGTATAAAAGGCACTTTTATTAAATTTAGCCATGTACATACCTGATAACCTTGAGCCTGTTCAATCGGTGCAAAAGGGTGAATGTTAGCAAAGCTAGGCCATGTCACAGGCATCATTTCAGTTGTAGCGTTCAGCTTCATTGTACAAGATCCTAGCGGGATCATACTGTGGCACAATGAAAGATCTTTTGATTGTAGCCTATGAATGTACCTGAGAAGCTCATGCTCAGTGTGGTACCTATTTAAGAGCAAATGGAATTCAGGTAAGCTTCCACAGTATAATCACGCAATTGAACTTATGGGCACAGGGATATACGTGTTAAAGATAGGGTGTGTCAGATAAGGACTCTTTCTAGTAAGTCCAGAAGGAAGTGCAGTCTGAACTTCTGGTGCAAGAGATGCAGCTGTGAAGGAGACCTGCATACGAATTAATTGATGTTTTAGATGACCTTGTGATAATGAGCAATGATATAATTGACAATATGGTACATGTAACAAGTCTTACAGGCTTGCCATTAGAAAAAACTTTGAAAAGATTATCAACATCCTCCAAGGTGGTTGTTTCATCAAAGGCAACAGTGATCTGAAAAGCAACCAAGCTCCATAATCCAAAGACATGAAAACAAATGCAACAAAAAACCAACACTCACAGTGTTCCCATCAACAACCCGCAAATTGATTTCATTCTTGCAAGCAGCATCAGCAATTGCATGGGCATTGGCAGTCCTAATTTTCACAGTGTCAAAGAATGGATGGTCCTGAACTTCCACGGTTCCAAGTTTCTTTAATCCCTGAGCAAACACCCCAGCAAGACCATGAACCCGTTGGGCAATGGTTTTAAGTCCTTCAGGTCCATGATATACAGCATACATAGCAGCCATGTTTGCAAGCAGTGCCTAATCAGAAACAACAATGATCAAACACAAAATCAACCAACTCAAACAAGACCAAAACATGGCTCCAGGAACACACTAACACAAGGACTAGTCTATTCCCAACAGACTATTCATACAAATATGAATTAAAAAAAAAATATTAGAAGTGAAAATTTAGAATTGAAAAATCTTGAGCAGTTTTTGGCACACCACAAGTCACCCCAATGATAAAATAAAACTAAGAGTTATTATAAACATAAACACACTTTCTCTTCTATGTTTCAACTCCATTTTCTTCCTATTAACTTTTTCCTTTCCTATCACATTACTTATTACATTTAACATTTTTTCTTTTGTGTTCTTTTTCCTTTTCATGTTTCTCTTTTTACCACCAAAATCCATCCCAAAATGGGATGGAAGTTGAGTAATGTCTAAAAACTAAAACACCCTTATAAATATCTCTTCTCACTTTCTCTTTTAAAATTTCTTTTTCCTTCCTTCCTTCCCTCCCATTACACCCAAAAAAGGGGTGTTGGTTTATATTTTTCCAAACTATAATTTGATTAGACCAAATCAGGATCAAAGAACAAAGTTGTTATGGTACCTGAGCAGTGCAAATGTTGCTAGTGGCCTTGTCCCTCCGGATATGCTGCTCCCTAGTTTGCATGGCCATTCTCAAAGCCGGCTTTCCAGAAGAATCAACACTGACCCCAATGATCCTCCCAGGCATCATCCTCTTATACTCTTGCGATGTGGCGAGGAATGCGGCGTGTGGACCCCCATACCCCATCGGAACCCCAAACCTCTGAGCAGAGCCAACAACAATATCCACCCCCATTTCCCCAGGAGGCTTCAGCACAGTCAGAGCCAACAAATCAGTCCCCATAACAACCTTCACTCCATGCGCATGAGCCTCCTCTACAAACTCTCCATAGTCCAAAATCTCACCCTCAGTCCCCGGGTACTGAACAAGAACCCCACAAACATCACCGGATTTATAGTCCACATCCTTAACATCCGCAGTAACAACCTTAATACCAAAACCAGACGCTCTGGTTATGCAAACATCAACAGTTTGAGGGTGACAGTTACTGGCAATGATAAAAGTCTTTCTTTTTCCCTTGTGGATGTTGTTACACATTGACATTGCTTCAGCGGCCGCAGTTCCTTCGTCGAGCAAGGAAGCGTTGGACATTGGAAGCGCGGTGAGATCTGAGATCATGGTTTGGAAATTCATGAGGGACTCGAGACGGCCCTGAGATATCTCGGCCTGGTAAGGAGTGTACTGAGTGTACCAGGCGGGGTTCTCCATGATGTTCCGCAGGATCACGGGCGGCACGTGCGTGTTGTAGTACCCCATCCCGATGTACGACTTGAAGCACTTGTTCTTCGACGCCAAGCTGTTCATGTGCGACGACATTTCCGACTCCGTTAGCCCCTCGTTGAAGACGCTGAACGACATGTCGTTCAGACGGATTGATTTCGGGACGGTGGCGTCGATGAGGGAGTCCAGGCTGTCGAAGCCGCATGTCTGGGCCATCTTGCTTTGTTCCTCCGAGGTGGCCGAGTTGTGGCGCCGTGGGAATGTGTCGCTCGGCTTGAGCGCATCCAGTGAAATGAATCGAGATGGGACATTATGTGAGAGTTTTCGGTTGTTTCCGATCGGGTTCTCTGGTTTGGGTAATGAAAAGGAATGGGAAATAGATGAAAGAGAACGCGAATGGGAATTAACCTTGGCCGAGGAAATTAGCCTCTTGAGAATCGCCTTGTTTGCTAGCCTCCGGGCACGTTCCATGAATGCGAATGTGGAAAAAGAAAAGAGTGGGGTGTGGAGGAGAGTGTAAATAAATAAGGTTGGAGAGATCTGGTGGTTGGTGAGTGCGGGCGCACCTACGAAGGAAAAGAACGTGATGTCACACTGTCACTGTCTTGAAAAAACCTATGTGCGCGCGTAGGTTGGAGCTGTATGGATCGAAATACGATTTCCTTTGCATTCAAAGGTAAAATTTGGAATAGGAAGTGTTGTGATGTGTGGTTTGGTGCGAGATTAGTAAGTTGACGGAGTTAGAAGAGGGATTTAATTTGATTAGTGAATGGTGGGTGAGAATGAGACAGGACGCAGAAGCAGGCTATAAGAACATTGGGAGATCTTGATTCTTGGTTCAGACAGTATTTATGTTTTCTTGGATGCGTTATGTATGGAGAATCCTGACCGTGACATTATTTTAAGTTTGAATTTTATGAATGAAAAAAATCTAATTAAAAAAAAAAAGAAATACATTAAAGGTGATCAATCGAGTTTTTCAATAGATATTAATCATCGGTGAAATCAAGAATACTCCATATCAATAATATGATAACAAAAAAAAATATCAAAATTAGTTATACAAGGATTCATTATTTTTTTTATTCATAAGAAGTCATTAAATTGAATTGTGAGGGTGTGCTGACTATGTGTGATAGAACTTGTGAGGAAGCTCATGGAAAGAAGGGAGGTTTTTATTTATTTATTTTTTTATCAATAAATATTGATTTGTTAATTTTATTAAAAATATTAGTGAGAGAACTTTTAATGTGCGACTTTTTCCTTCACCCTTAAATCTATCTTCCTAATCATTAAGTCAACTTTATATCTTCAAGGAGGGAGGGTAAGGAGGCGCATGGTAAAGAGTTATGAAGGATAAGTGGGGGGTGTTTCAAAGGAAGGAGAGGGGTAGGGATGTCTATTTATTGTTTTGGAGAGTTTAAATATCATATATTGGGGTGCCAATCGTAGGCCCTTCTTAAATGGGTATTTATGGGCCAACCTAATTTTATGCTACAGGCCGATCCGCATCTCTTTATTGGGCTGAACCAACCAGATCCCAACAACTAACACAAATTAGGACTTGCTCTGTCCTTCTGAAGCCCGTGCTTAATTAACAATTAACAATATTTAGAGTGCCTTGAAGTAAAATTAAAAAAAAAATTGCGTGCTTTTGTCTAACACGTAATATTAATTATCAAATACACTTTACATTTAAATTGTAATTAATTTTAGATATAATTATAGAATATATTTAATTTATGCTTTAAATCATATCTGGTTTCCCAATTTCTTTTTCAAGATCCGTCATTGATTTCATGAAAAAAAATAGGACAACATAATTGTCGATTTATTTATCTTTTAAAAATTGAAAACATTTCGATTCTCATGACTTTTTATTGTACTTTTAAGATATGCATACATTTCTTGTTTTGACAGATTTAAAATATGCATACATGAAAATATAAAAGAAATATAGAAAAAAGTTATATAATGTAAAATAGTTTGGTATTATAACTCAATCATAATTATAATATATAATAAATTTATTAATTTTTATAATAATTATTTTAAAAGTCATTTAATAATAATGATTGTATAAAATTGTTTTTTTAATTTCATTATACATAATCATTAAACTTAAAGAAATATGAGTGACGACAGAGAAATAAAAGTAAGAATGATTTCAATTATTTAATGTTTAAATAATGAAACCGCGCACATTATTATAAAGAGTTTAATTACGGTTTAATGATTTTTAAGTTAATTTTACAAAAGTTAAATAAGTTTATTATAAATGATTAGATAAGATTGGATGATAATATAAAATTTATAATTTTAAACTTTCATTACATATCCCTTTGTTTCTATTATTAAATGAGTGGAAAATCCATGGAAGAAACATTCCTTCTTAACAGTAAACAAAGCCGCAAGATAAATCCATGAGAAGCATCGCTGCCTGAGCTACTTCATCCATTATTGGAAACACTTGCTGCTTCAAAGCCGAACTATCCCTCAAACTCAAACCAAAATCGTTCAAATCAATCTTCACGTTCTCCTGCTGAGATGTTCCTTCAGCAGTACTAGTAGTTGCCAACTTGCACTTAAGCCTGAACCGTGCAAAATGGTTTGTACGAGACTTCTTTTCCTTGTGATGCACTCTGATCTTTGTAGAAGATGAATTCACGGAAGGAGCAAAACCATTTACAGCTTCTGCCATTGCCCTTCTTGCCTTCCTCTGTCGAATGCCGCAGGCATTGCAAAGTGACTGCACCACCAAGATGTTAAAAACTTCGTAACCCATTGCCAGAGACTCTTCGCTATGCGCTTGTTATTTAATTTTAATTAGAACTAGCTATTTATTAATTAATTTGTAGAACTACATGCAAGTATCCAATGTAAAAAAAAATGACAAGCAACAAAATATAGCTAGCGTTAATTAGATAAAAGAAGGAAAGGGAAATTACCTTAGGACCATTAGGACCACTCCTCCAGAGTGGGGTACTGGTTGTGTTGCAATCCGCACAAACCCTTGTAATATTATTCAATGCTTTCTTTGTGGCCAGATCGCTGCTAGTGCTAGGTAGCCTCATCATTTTTCTCGTTAACCTCGCAGTTGAAGACATCCATTTTTCATAATCATGATCTCTTTTGTTCTCTTCGTCCTCTATTTTGTACAAGGAAACGTTATGGTGGCCACACTCGCTGCTTGAATCTGCCTTAACGGGCTTAGGTTGAAGTTTAACGGAGGATGAATTGCACACTTGGTTGTTGTTGTTTGATGGTCCAATATGAAATACAAGCTTCCCATCCTAATTAAAATGAATAGATGAAAGACTATAGTTAAACATTAGATGCACAATTCATACTAAAATGGGTCTTTTGTGTAAGTATATTTTGTGACATGAGCCGGTCATTAATTTTTCTAATGATACCAATTAAACAACAGATGCATGTAATTAACGTTAAGAAAATAACTTAATTTGACCTGCAATTTTTCATTTCAAAAGGAAAACCAGTAGCTTTAATTTGATGAATATTATTCTAGCTAGTTTATTCTCTTACTAAAGCCACTTAGCTAGCCACACACTCATCACTAGAGCAGTGCACTTATTTCTTTCTCAACATTTATTTATATAAGCCTCACGAAGATGAAGATATATAACAGAAAAATGGAAAGCATAGTTAAAAATGGTTAACCAAAATTAAAGGAATATTAAAATCTTGCCTGTTGATGACCATGTCTTAAATCTCTGATATCTTTGGTTTGGCTTTGATCGAGTATGTGAAAGAAGGTGCAACATGAGAGAGAAGTTGATTCGTGATTATTCGCAGAAATGAAGAGTTGACTTTGATCTTGTATCGTAGGGCATGGGGGGTTGGGGTTCAGTGAAACAGAAGTCATGAATGATAAAATTCAAATTAAGATTCTAAAAAAGGAAGGGGCTGACCACACGGTGGTAGGGTTCTTATAAAAGGAGGAAAGAGCTAAGCACAGAATAAGAGGTGTCTGCCAATGTCAAGCATTCACGTCAAGGCTTTTTATATATATATATTCTAAAACCTAAACAAGAAAAGAAAAATGTGCAACTAGGATTTTCTGCAGTGGGAAATTTAACTCATCACCCAGTTAATCAGCAGATCCTAACCATTGGATCAAGATCGGACGTAAAAATCAGACTTAAATTTTTTTTATATATATATCAAATGTAAACCAAGTATATATACCAACCGATAGCCATCTAATAATACTAGTTCACGACTGCGAGAATGCATATAAAGGCACTGAATCTGGTTTCAAAAATTATCAACGTACGCCCCCATTTTAAGAGTGTATGAGTGAATAGAAGAAAGAAAGAAAAAATTATCAATATAATAAATGAAAGTGATGAGAAATGAAATGTATTTTGGAACCAAATTTATTAAAAACAATGCAAAGTAACTTGTAACTTCTACAGCAATTAATCTTGTTGATATGAATTTTACATTGATGGGTTATGGTAAAAACATGCTGGAATACAGGAACAGGGAAAAAAAACAGTAAATGTACTACAGCGATAACTGAAAAAAACAATATTAATTATTGAGAAGAGACAAGAAAAAAGGAGGTGTAAAATGCAACTACGCGACCTGACAAAAATCCTATCTGCGTTTTTTCAGTCCTCTCACATATGGTTCAACCTCGATCAGCATATATTTAATAGGATTATATTATTCATTCGTTATTTTTTAAGATATTGTTTTCTATTTTTTATCACATTTAATTATCGTTATATTCGTATTTTCTACATGCTTTATGTTCTCTTCTTATGTTTCTGTTTATTGCGTAATGATTGTATAAATATATACATTGAGATGAATTAATTGAAAAGCAAGATAATATTAATATACCAACAAAATTAACTTCGAATTAGGACATCATGGAAATGACTAACGACGGTTTATAATATTTGTTTAGTAGTGAAAGAAGAATGGGAGGAGAGAGATGATGATATGGGTTTAATTTTTTTCACTAATAAAAATTAACAATTAACATTTGATAGAAAAAAAAAACAATATGAAAATGCATGTGTTAAGTCACCAATGCCTCTATTGTTTAGTGATTTTATGGTGTGAACTTATTTTGAAAGTATGTATTTGGTAGTTTAATCTTGATTTATACGTACAGTTTAATTAAAATTAATGCATTGTCAATATTTTTTTTATACCTACCTATATAGATAAACATATATGATAAATTATTGATTTTTATAATAAGTTTTTTAATGTCATATTTAAAATAATTTTTAATTGATTAATCCTATAAAAGTATTTACACACAGTATATCAAAATGAAACTCATACGTATCCCAATATTATCTCGATGAGCTATTTGCCTCCTGTATTCAAACTCAAATGGATGGAAATGGAATAGTTGTTACTTGTTACCAACTTACCATTAATTATAATCGTGCCTCTGCCCTCTAGTAGTCACCTGTGTAGAATTTATGAATTTTGTTCCCTTTTGAAAAAATGTGATGAGGATTTTGCAGATCTGAATAGATTGATACAGATATGAATGCAATTAGCCGTAACTTCTTAGTGTTGCCAAAGAAAAAATCAAGTAGGCTGCAGTCTCGTGACAGAGACAAGACTCTTAGTCCCCACACCCTTTTGCCATCAACCATGTATGTACACATTGTTTTTTTTTCCATCAGCTCCATTCCATCCGTTGTGAAAATTAATTAAGAACAATTAATAGCCAATTAGCCCATGATTAATTTCTTCCACGTCTTGGAGGTCTTAATTATTAGTCTTATTATCCTCAAAGGAATTTTAGGGAACAACAAAAGTTCATAGAAAACGGTCGTACAATCTATTAAAAAATCATTTTTAACTGATTTAAAAAGTTATTTGTCTGTACTAGTGGCGAATTTGATACCATGGTATAACGAGAATCAGAAAGCTATCTTTGTTTTTGGCGCCACTAATTAGGGGTTGAAAGTTGTTTAAATGTCGTTCACCTAATAAATCTACACAAATCTGTGCCTAATCTACAGATTATCAAGAAGCTGGAAGCTACGTATGAATCACTCCCGTGTCTTGAAGCCAAAACAAGATTAGATAACTGTTACTGATGGTGAGGCCTAGTTTTGTCTCAACGTAAGTGTGTCCTAATGCAAGTGGTACTGTTGAATTTTGGACCATGGTCGTATGAGTACGTATTCGGCTAAATGACACTGCAATCGGTGGCCGAATTCATCCTCCCTATTCTGCTGTTCTGAGTCTGACAGAGATCCAGCTATTTGTCTTTAAGCTACCACTGTTCCAAGCGGAAAACTTAACATTGGAGGGATTTTCTTATAGCCAGTGGCATTAAGCTACTATATATATAGACGTTCTGTTTATATTTTTGTATAGTTGATTTTGAAAGAATTTATGTTGAAAAAAACTTATCTAACCAATTTTGCCACCGTAAGTACATACTCTTGTATGATTTTGATTGCCTTTACCTTGAAAATTTTGACCTTGGCCTCTGTCATTTGATAGTTCCTTGCCCTTGTGACTGCTTCCATCTAATGTTTCTTCCTGTAAAGGTTGAATTCAGAAGCACCTCAGGCCCTCCAAGAATAGTACCATTCAATTGCCTCTCTTGTTGAAGAACAAGACAGAAAACATGGTTAATAGAAGGCAATGGCTCCATTAACAAGATTTTTGTCTTAACAATATGTTACATGAATCTCCAAGAGTTTTAAGGAAACACACAACATACTATACTCTGCATCCTTATGCTTCTTCACAAGTTTCAACATCACAATCAGGTCGCAAATTTAAAGTGTCTAATCATGCCACAGAATTTGTAATGCAATGGGATAGTTAGACATACTTTTTTCACATTGTTTAATTGAATGAATTTCTTGCAACAGATGAAAGTCTAAAGTTATGTTCCTTTGAAAATCTATCTCTAAGATTATCCAACAAATCGGTAACATTTTTTATATGTACAATACTGAGTAATTGGAGGAGCAAGGGTTCAAGAAATCTAATAAAGAACTATTACATTACATTTTTTTCATGCTTCAAATAATTCATCATTTTCATCAGGCATTGAAAGAGCACCAGTGATAAACTTAAAATTTATTGTTTGACTTAACTCACTGAAGTGCTCGCCTAATAGTTTTGCTCCAAGAGCGACAACTTTTACCATTCAATGGGGTTGTCTGCATTACCGCAGCAACAGAAACATTCCATGCTGTATTTGTAATTTTGGTTTATTGTGCAGGTGTTAGAGAGCTACAACTATGCTACTGTAAATTTGACAAAACCACCATTAAAGCTAAAGAAAAGATAAAAATTGTATATTGATATTCTTCATTGATAATAAAAGGATAGGAGAAATACAATTTTATAACCTAATTACTACTGTTTGATCCTACAAGTATCACCATCTTAACTTAGAGAATTAGAAATAAAAGCTATATAATATAATAGATAATATTCTAATATTTTAACTTCATCTAATGTAATCTTTCAAATATTTTATTTTAGGTCCAAAATAAAATGCTGTAAAAAAATGGTTGAAAGATTACATTAGACCATCATTACAAATATTATTTTTAGGAGGCACAGCACAACACCAGTTAGCTAGTGTCAAGAAAATTTTCTAAAAATTGCAAAGTGGTCTTTAATTAATTTGAGTGGTTATATTTCAAAATCCCAAATTTACAAACATCTCATTAATACTCCCTCTCAATTCATATATAAAAAAAATAATTAATTTAACATTAATTAAAAAAATTAGTTGACATCATTTAATTTTATTAATCTCAAGTAAAAAATAAAATTATTTTTAAAATTTGTTTTATTGGAACTTATTATCATAAATAAAAAAGAGTTATTAAAAATAAAAATAAAATTAAATGAAGGATATTTTATGAATGATAACATTAAATATGATAAAATTAGTTAAATTTATTTATATTTAAACCTAACCAACAAAATCACTTTTTTGTTTAAATATAAATCTAGAGGGAGTACCTCTCATTTTTTTTAATCTCTTTTTCTATCATATTACACATCAATCTTATTAAGCATCCATCTCTTATTTCTTTCTCTCTCTTTTAATATGTAAATACCCACAAAGATGTTCAAGAATAATTTTTGCTTTTAGATTTATTCAATTTTATTACTTAGTTCTTGTATAAAAATAAGATTTTGTAGCTTAGTTCTAAAATCGATGCTCCTACTACTGACCTTGGAGTATCAATTCTAAAAAATATTAATCCTAGAAGATATTGGATTTAAGACTAAGCTACAGAATCATATTTTTATAGAAGTCGACACCGTTTAATTTAAAGAAATAAAAGAGGTGTAAGGGATAAAATAAAATAAAAAAAGAGATGAAAAAAGTATTTAAATTAAAATATAATAAAAAAAGTGTGAGACTCACACTGATTTTAAAAACTTTCTTCTCAAAACATTAAACAATAATTAAACCAAATACTAAGTTACAAAACTTAGTAAAAATTACTTTTAAATATCCGCTATTCAATCTATCTGTTATAATTTATTTATCTGATATAAATATGATGTGATTTATCAGTAGAGCATTTAAATACTGGTCCACCTTAGACGTCAGCATAAATTACAAGTGAAGGTGCGGTTGACATAGGATATTCTACGAAGATAAGCAAATTAAAAAAGAGATGTTATTAATACTTCTTGAACACTGTCAGCAAAGCGGTGAGACGCGTGTATCATTTCTTTATGTAGGATTATAAATGGTGAGACTAGCTGTACGTGTAGGCACATCGGATCAAATAAATTAACAAGCACAGCTCATAAATGGTTCATTTATGAAACTTGGTATTTTTTTGGTGGGATTGTGATTCCTCATTAATTACCCTCACCTACGCTGAGTCAAGTGAATGCCCATGGAAACACACAAATAGCTAGCCGAGCCAATGTTAACAAATGTTCTCTAACTGTTCAATTTTTTTTAAAATAAAATATGTTGTACTATTTTTCATCGATTAATTCCTTAATCATCATCCTACCTAAAGTCCATATGAAAAAACAAAATAAAATGCTCCCTAATTGCGTGTGTGCGCGCTTGCATGTTGGTAATGGTATTGCGTAACGAATCAACCTGGCCTTTTCATATCATAAAAGTTGCAAACATGATCGTCCAACATATTTCGATTATTTTCCATATCAATCCTTGTTCCATACAACTATGATGTTCAACCACATTTTCATTATAAATTGACTTTTAAGTCAAGCACATGCAGAATTTCTTTTCAGTAGTTGAGAACTAGACGGTTGAGTCTCGAGCCTCGATCGGAATTTCGTTCCCCAGAAACATCTCAGGAAAGGAGCGACATACACATAGTACTGTTTCGAAAACTGGATGAAACATGCATAGCCATGTCAACTTTACTTTTTAAGGAGGCTTCAGCATCATAGTAACATTAAGTAATTAACAACGACAATATGTAATTTTTCGAACTACAACTAGTCATATTAATATTTTGAAATTAGATGGACTAATTGTTGAGTTAGCTGCTTGATTGAGAAATAAAAAGATAAGATTAAAAAACTAAAAGGCGATTGTAATAGGAAGTCATTTATATGAAAGCGGTGTTGCAGAGGTAGACAAGGAAGGATTAACACACACACACACATATATATATATATATATATATATATATATATTATTGGAGCAGTACATGACACATTGTACTAGGATACCATTGATCTGATTTTTGTTGTTTGTTGTTAAAATCAAAAGCAGTCACAAGTGTCGAGGACCTGAGCCTGACCAGAACTAAGGACCCTAGCGAGCCACTCATCGTCGTCGAAATCCCCTTCATCTTGAGCAACAATGGAGTCATTTTGCACCTGCAGCACATTTGAGGATGAGGGTGGTTCTGACGGCGTTGGTGGGGATGCGATGATCTCTTTGTAAAGCTCTTGCATGAACTTTTCAACCGCTTCTTCTTCGAAAGAGAATTGGCCCACATCGTTCTCCGTCTCGGTCAGAATCTCGTCCAGCTTTCGGGTGAGAGCTTCGGTGGAGGAAGCATTCTCTTCCATCAAAGCCATTCTCTCTCACTCTGTGTTGGTAATTGTTACTACTACTAAATGATAAAGACCAACAGAGGCTGGCTATTGAAATTGAAGAGAGTGCGATGCCACGCTGGCAGTGGAACAGTGACGTGGCAGACTTTCATGCTGAGGTCTTCTTCCTCGTGTGACCAAAACCATCACTCTTCGCTGCTCCGTTTCGCACATGGGGATAATGTTTCCCTACCACGGCTGTCTATCACCCGCGCTGTCACCTAATCCCACCTCCCAACATGTCGTCCAATTTTGGTGATATGCGATTCCCATCTTTTACAATCAGATGCATAATTTGGAGATGTAACTAAACTTTTTAATTAGAAATTACTTTAAGAATTTTATTTTATTTCAATACATTAAGAGTGTGGTTCTCTTAAAAATTTATTTGATCTATAATAACATGATTGGGACTTCACTTTTAATAATAACAATCAATGTATAAGACTGTAATTTTATGTTTTTTTTTTTTACTGTGGCTACATCAAAAATTAAACTTATAACCTCATGTATCTATCAATATTTTACTAGGTTGATTCTAGTATATTATAAGATTTTTTTATTTGTAATGAAGACTGATAATGTATTCTATATTTACTTCAGTTTAATGCATGTAAAGGCAAGACAAGAGAATATTTTGTGTTTAAGCCGGAAGAGAATTAGAGAGGAAAAAAAACATGTAATAGTATCAAACTTAGTCTTCTGTATGTGTTATAATGAAATATTTTATGCTAAATCATTATTTATACATTAGGTTAAAGGTAATCATTGTAAAACATACACAATATAGTGTTAATACTTTCTTTATGTGTGATCAACTCTCAAATCTATATTTTAGGTTATAAATCTTTCTGAGATTTTTTCATATGTTTTTCCTGAATAAAGTTTGGTGGCAACTTTCACTCTTCATTCTATTCATAATCCAATTTGCCATCTTGGCACGATCCTAATGTGGCACCCATCAAACCTAAGACTTGAGCTCTAAGGTTGCAACCCTATGGTTTTGAGTTGTGCATGTGATAAAATTGTTGCTACTGTGGAGATCACGACCTTATAGCAATAGAGTTTGAAATCCGAATCACACCTTGCTTCCAGGTTATAAAACATAATTAGTCATGGAAATCATCACCTAATTCAATTTGAAAATCATATTTTGGAATAGGGATACACTTCTTCTGGAATGATCATTCTAAAGGGAGGATAACATAAGAATTTTTAAACATTTGAGGTGCAGCAAAAAAAAGGGTGCAGGAAGTAATTGCCTACGAGGCAGAGTTACATTACACCTTCCCTAGTTTGGGCTCATTTGGTTCAGTAAACGGGCTCTAACGAAGAATCCCAGTCCATGCTTATACCTTACTTGTGTTGAGGTGCATGGGAAAGTGTGAGAACGGATAAAACACACACACTAGAAAGGGAGAACCGCATACGTTATACAGTGACACCCAAATTATAAACGTTAGATATACTTGATTTGATTTCATAGCCACGTGGGACCTACCTAAAATGAAATGAAACCAAAATGAGCATGAGCATTCTTTTTTATTTATTTTTCATTCGAATCGAAGTAACAAGGAAAGTCAAATCAAAATCAAAATCACAACCGAACTCAAACCCAAAACCCAAACTAACGACAAATTTCCTTTTCGCAGAGGGACACTGTTCTGTTCGGTGTTCAGACAGAAAGATACACTTTTTCCAAACCTCCAAACCAACCCAGGCTTTCAACAAAACCTTTTAAATCGAAAAAAAAAAAAAAAAGGTGAGAAAGCGAGAAAGAAAAAACCAATGGGTTTAGGTTGGGTGGCGAAGCCGAATAATCAACAATGCAGAAGGTGGACGACAATTCGTATATGGGGAGCAACGTTTATCTGTTGCATGTGTTTAATCTTCTTCACTCCCAGAATCCCTCGCTCTCCCAAGCATCACCAATTCGTTGACATGCGCAATCTTCTCGGTAACCACCCACATTGCATACGAGATCATAATTTTTGTATGAATTTCATTTTGATGTTCTGATTATTTTAGATTCTCCAGGAGTACCCAACACGTTGAATGTGATGACAAATTTCCCGTTTTTAGTTGTGGGTGTTCTGGGCCTTGTGCTTGCCCTGGAAGAAGGTGTCTTCAACATAAGGTTTCGGTTCCTGTGTAAAAAAATTGATTTTTCCTTTTCCTCCGTTAACTGACATTGTTGTGTTGTGTTGTTGCAGTTCCCAAGGAGAGGTTTGGACATGGGCACTGTTCTATGCTGGAATAGCGGGTGTGGCTTTTGGCTCTGCTTATTACCATTTGAAGCCCGATGACCATCGTGTGTTATGGGACACTTTACCGGTTAGTTAGTATTCTGTGTTTGTTCTGTAATTCTTTTCCTTTCCCATACTCCAATTGCTTTATTGTTTTCAAAATGGATGATTCCGTGACACTTTACCGGTTTTCTGATTCTATTAACTCATCTCTACTCAAAATACTCTTCTTGCAAGTTGTAATCAAGTGGGATCGCTCCTTATTCTGTCTCTCTTTTTTCATTGTGAAGCTCACTGGTTTTGTCAATGGCAGATGATGGTGGCCTTCTCCTCACTTTTGTCTAGTTTGGTTGTTGAGAGATTGGGCCAGAGGATTGGACTGTGTTGTATGTTTGCACTCAATCTTGCTGCCTTTCTATGTGTAATTTATGAACGGTTAGTTTTTATTTTTTTTTATTCATACTTATTCTGTCTTGGAATTCCCATGCATCAAATGAAGGTGCTTTAGTAGCCAAGTTTTATGCTGAATTCTGTCTGCTAGTTGGTTGCAGAATTTATAATGATGTTCGGTTCTGCATGATGTTCCAGTTGACTCTGCCTCTAGCTATTCCGGTAATAGCAGTCTTGTACCGCTCCAAATATACTCACTCAAGATATTGGTTTTTTTCTACAGGTAAGCCCTGAATTTTGTATTTTTTTTATTTTCCTGGACGAAGTTTCTATGTGACTGCCTGTTCCTGCTTTTGATGTGAAAAATTATTTGTTAAATGAATAAGAGTTTATTGTGTCAGTGCATCATTAAGGGAGAGTGCCTAGGATACATTTGTTCACTAGCAAACTAAAACTTTGCTTAGTTTTTATCTTTTTATGATGATATCTCTTTTGGGCCCTACTGTCATTGCTCTAATGAAGTTAGTAATAGGGATAGAAGACTGTACTAGAAGAAGTAAACCTTATGCCATTAACGGCTTTTGAGATACATTATCTGTTTACCGAGTTTGGGTGGATATCTCACAATCTTTTGATTGTTATATAAGAAAAGAAGTTGTCATTCATAGTTGCATTGGCTATAGTTCTGATGTTTAGTAGTGGATAGTGGATACCTTTAAGGATTTTGTCTTTGAATGGAAATTGTAGGTGTTCACTAATAAACTGGTTACATTTCTAGCAAACTGTTTTGTTTGGATAAAGGAAGACTGTCTATTCTTTGATTAAGGTCCTATTTGGATAAAATTTTCCATAAACACTTGTAGAAAAAGAAAATATGAAGGTAAAACGAATTGAGCCTCTCCCATAAAAGCTAAAACAACCTATGTACTTAACTTTTATTGAAGCTCTCTCATATAATTTTTCCAAAAACTATAAGGTGCATAAATTGATTTTCGCTTATGAGAGAAGTTCAACTCATTTTTTTCTTCTTCTATAAGTACTTATTGAGAAGATTTTCCAAACAGAACCTTAGTTTATGATTTTAATGCTAAGATATTCTGCTTGATTATGCAAAGAAGAAATATAGAAATCTTATCGAAGATGTTGCATGCCATGAGACACATAAAGAGTTTCCAATCCTGATTTGATGGGTATCTTAACATGACGTAGGTTTCAGGGCATGCCAACACCATATGAATGCTCTGTCCACTTTTATAGTTTTTATAGTTTTCAAGATTTGGGACTTGACTGTAGTTTCATCAGTAGACCTTCTTCTCTGAAACAAATGATCATTTATGAAGTGCAATTTCCATGGTTTCATTTTGGGGGATATAACTCTTACCTGTTTTTGTAAGACACCATTTTTATTGTATCCATTACACTTTTATCTCTAATTGTCAATGCCGTGTTTTGATTATATTGGACAAAGTACACCATTATACTTGAGGCATGCATCTTGATTTCTGAAGTTCACCACCTCTTTGATGTCAGCGGTTTTAGTCCTGTGAAAGTTGAAACATTCTTCACTTATAACCCCCTGCCCCAAAATGTGCTCTGTTCCTGAATCATGCAAATCTTAAAGAAAATAAAGCAGCTGTTAACGTATGAATTGAGGATATAAAAGTTAAGAAATGACCATATTCTCTTAATTGTTGTGGATATGCTTTGAAGCCTGAACTCTTTTGGCACAGGGATTTATCTGCTAGCAAAATTTGAAGGTGCTACTGACAGGAAATTGTACCATGTAAATAACTACATCATCAGTGGGCATTCTTTGGAACACTTGTGCTTAGCACTGATCCCGATTTTACTCAGCGTAATGCTCATCAACAGGGAACTAAAGTTTCAAAGGTATTTGATCAAAATGTCTTGTTGCTATACTTAGAAATTGGTATATCAAACTCTCCTTGTTATTCTACTTTTGAACCAGTTATATGCTTCACCTTTTCTAACTGCTGTCCCCTAAGAAGAGATGTGATCCCTTTTTCTTATTCATTTATTGGCTTGATGATAGATTAGTTGATCATAAAGATAGACCATGAAGAGGTAGAGAGAATTGATGATTGCTCAATTGCTCCTGGATGCCTGAGAGAGAGATTGCAGCAATGAATGAGTGAAAATGCCTTAGAATTATGTAAACCATGGTTGGCGAGGTAGATCAAGCTAAAACTTCTCTTCCATAACTTGTAAGTCTAACTAGTTTAGTTGTATAGTGGGCTCAAATTCCTTTCTCTTTATTTACAAAGGAATCTCTGTTGACACCAATCTGATTTTGCCTGGTGGGTCGTCATGTGTATGAAAGCTTTTGTGCATTTCAGATAATATAGGAATATGTATGACTGAGGACCTGAGGTGACAGACAAGAGGTTTCTAACTTGAATTGGTTTTTCTTTGTCGTTGTTCATTGCCCTTGTGAAATTTGTGACAGCATTATTGATTCATCAACGTGATGCTATGAGAATTTTGTAACTAGTCTCTGTTGAGTTTATTTTTTCATGAGTTTTTTTTTTTTTTCGGATGTGAGAATAACTAACATGCAGAAAGCAATGATAGATTCTGTTGTGAACTTGTGAGGGACTTAAGATTGCACTCTTGTATGTTTCCTTTCTGGATTTATCATGGATGAATCCAGGTGGCAATAGAGGATTCGAGATTCACACTAACAAAGGTCAAGGCACGTGTTGGCGCTTTAGATGCGCACCTGGCAAAATATATGCTCCCTTCACATGCTGTTGCTTTGTCCTTTTGAATAACTTTTAATCTTTTTATGTCTGCTTATTTTATGGCTCCTTGCATATTCATAATCATGTGGCTTGTACCCACACACACATGATTATATATTTGTATTAGGTTCGGTGATCTTTCATTTTCTTCTGGCCCCCCCTCCTACTTCATTATGGTAAGGGAAGATCAAATTCGTTGTTTGGAGGTTGATTTCTTTTTATATATTTAAAGCCATAAAAAAATGTTACTTCTACAGTTTTGCTTACTAGATTGTAAATTTGTAAATTGTAATGATTAAATGAATCATTTTTATTGGATTACAAATATGAAGGTGAAGTCATATATTAGATATAAATAAGAAAGTTGAGTGTCGTGTAAATAATAAAAAATCTCAAAGATCTTAAGATTTTGAATTGAAATGTAGAGTTTATACACTTGTTTTCAATAAATTTTTTATTTATTTTGGAGCTATTTTTTTTTTCTGGTGGTTAGAGGAATCATTGGCTCATGTAACTAGCACTCGGAGACGTTCGAGGCTACATACATACATGCACCGGATTACTGTTGTGTTCATAATCTGGTAAGGAACCCAACATTTTCTTATTTAGGATTAGGATTAGAACATTTGTAACTAGAAGCTAAAACGTGGTATTCCTTACTAGGAAGGAAAAAAAGAAGCAAACAAAATACTTTGGTAATGGTTTTTATCTTTGCTCCCGCGTTGGTTTTGTTTTGCGAGTAGTCATAAACCATCTAGAATATTAGGCTACTAAAAACAATTGAGTACATAATTTGATGCGTTTAACAACTTTTTTCCTAAAACTAATCTGGAAAGGGAAGTTCAATTGGATAAACTGAAACTCTTGAGATTCAGTGATTGAATTGAACTTGAAAATTGGAATGGCAAGAAAAGAATGCGTGGAGCAGGATGTGGTGGATGGTTGTAGTAGTACTGTTGCGCTCACAATGCGGGTCTCCAGCTCACAAATGGGTTTCCAAACGATTAATCTCAACCGGAGGATTGAAAAAATATGGTCCAGAAGATTATATAGATTACTAATTTGAAGAATTTTAAGTTTTCTAAAAACCAAAATACATGTTAATATAAATTTAACAATACTTACTGTATATTTTTTCAAAACCTTTTTTGAGTTGTCTAGAGTCTAGACAAGCCTTATTGATTTAAGCCCCAACAAATTAAACCGTCATTTGGATCCATTTTTAATAACTATATTTAAGGGGGAGAGATCAATACAAGTTTGAGAAAATCTTTATTTGAAATCACAAAAGAATAACAAATAATTCTAAATCTTATTACAACATTTTTCTACTAATTCTTCATTTTTTTACATAATAAGTATTGAATGCGTCTTATATTTCTAAAACATTAAATATATCTACTTTTTTATTACTAGAAAGATTTGTAAGACGAGTTGTAGAAAAATATAATATAACTTAACCATAATTGCTTTGTAGATACGTTGATAAATATTTAATTGATATAATTGGAACTAATTTTCTCTTAGCTGGACGTGGAGGTTTCACCGGGAGAAGAGACCCATATGGTGACTGATGTTGAGAACGAGAAACCGTGGTAAAAACCTGAAGGGTACAAAAGAAGTCTGAAACAGAATCAAAATAGGGAAAAGTGAATCACGGTGACTCGCATATATAGAATTTTTTTAAAGTGGCATATATTGAACGTTGGATTTAATTCAATTAAGGGTTAAGATTTGGTATAAATTTAATAATTTACATTCAGTGTAAACGGATTTAATAATATATATATATATATATAGAGAGAGAGAGAGAGAGGCAATGAAACTTTATAAGGAAGAAAGAAGAGGTTTGACAGGAACCATAGTCTCCCTGTCAACATTTTATTTAGAAAATTTAAACCATTGAATGTTTTAAAAGTATTTTAAGGATATAAATTGAGAACTTAACAAATATTATTTTAAAAAACTATGATTAAATTATAATGGAAATTACAATGGGGTGGGTGGGTAGGTAATACTTTTTTTTTCTTCATAAAACCATTTTATTTCTAGCTTCTCAATTAATGTTTTAAAGATACTAGTATTTGCCTTTTAACTTAATTTAATTTTCTAAAAAAATATTATTATTAAACAAATTCTGAAAATCGTGACACTACCTATGACATTTTAGATTTTTTTTTTTACGGAGAAATTATAGATTTTTAGTATTAACTTTTCTGCCATGTTAAACATATCTATTCTATTCTACTAATGTTAATTTTATTAAATAAGAAGTATTTTTACTTACTTTCTCTTAGAAATTATACCTTGGGAGAAAACAAAATTAACAAGAAAAAAAATAAAAAAGAGTAAATATAGCATAATATGATAAAAAAATAATGTGATGAAAAAAATTATAAAAATTATTCTTCCATCCCAAAATAATTATAGTTCTAGGTTATTTTAAACATACTAAAAAAATAGATAAAAATAAAGTAATAATTTTATAAAATTAATCATATATCATCATTAATTCATTTATAGAATTTGTTATATACTATTAATATTATAAGAGATATAAATAAAAAATAATAATTAATGTTACAAACTAAAATGATAATTATTTAAAAATAATTTTATTCTCTTGCATAATAATTATAATGAGAGGAAGAAATATTAATTAACTTTAACTTTCCAGACTTATTGAACATATCTATTCTATTCATGTTAACCTTTGTAAAAAAAAAGTAATGTTACTAACCTTTATTAGTTAGTTTAAATGATAGTACTTTGGAAGGAGAAAATATATATTTGATTATCTGTTCAACTTGTTATCGCATAAATTTTAAGATAAATTTAATTATTTATCATAGACCGAAAAAAAAAACATGAGTGTGAAATACTTTTGCAAACGTCCATTTACATATGCAAACCATTACACAAACATACCAAAGTCTTTGTAAAATCATCTCTATTCTAAGTATTCTTACACCCAGAAACCCCCCTCTTTAAAATTCATATAAGTAAAAATCCAAGTGTCGGTGCCCTACCCTGACAGGGTAGAGATTTGGTTCGGACAAAGCACACTGGTACTCAGTCATTCTTCTCTGTACAAAACCTTTCATACTTTTTTTTATATAAAAAAAATAACTAAAACATTTCATACTTTAAATATTACGATAATCATCCAGTAGTATATTGAAGTAGGATTTGAGTTAGAAATGGGCCACGGAGTGGGTTGAGAGGTTAGAGGTATGGTAATTGTTGACTTTGGAGTCAAGCAAGTGCAACAACGAAAATGATTAATTGATTACAAAACTAATACTTATAGTTACACTGTCAGGTGTCAATCAGCAACGAAAATCAAAATGCGCATATTATAATCTTTTTCACCCCGTTGCAATGGGTTATAATAGTTACTACTTTTAGCCTTATTTTGTGGTAATAATAATTAATTAATTATTGCATGTCAATCCTCTTGCATTAGTATACGTATTTGATTTTACCAATGGGAAGTCGATAATTTTTTTTTGTTACGGTTTAAATGATTAAAATATTTCATCGTTACAACCAGACACGGCGTTACTTACCTTTCATTCGTCCTAGATAGACCATTTGTCTTACCAGCTGTTGATGATTGGAAAGTAGTGAAATAGTACAACAAAATCGGATGGAAATGTATTTGGTTGCCTAAACTTTTATATTTCAAATTTGCAGGGGCATTAGAGATTAGATTTGATCACATTATAGAAAGAAAAATTAGTTTGACCTTCATATTATACTAAGAATATGAAATAATTCAATATTTACCTTTTTAATTAACTAAAAATATTAAAAATGTATTTGATATTTCCTTTATTTGTGTGCTTGATACATAGTAATATAAAAATAAACATGTGAAAACAAAAAGACGGAGAAAAACGTCTGGCCATAACATCCTGGGGCTTGTAATTGTTCCGTATACCAAGTTGCCAATTCAATGCAAGTGTTTATCTCCAACCATAAATTTGCGTTTCAATTTTATTTTGTCTCTAGCATATTATATAAGACATTTATTTGACCAATTTAATTCAAGTCGAGTAAAATTAATACAGATAATTTTTTTATTAAATTTCAATATAACTATGCATTTGGAAAAAACATTAATTTATGATTATGAGTTCAATTCTTGACGCATACATATAAAAAAAATCTATTAAAAGAGATTAATTCTTTAAATAAATTTAAGTAGTAATCAATCCACACTTATTTAAGGGATGTATTTTAAAAAATTTACATGCAAATATGTTAAATGTGTATAATTTGTCCTCTTGATTTTACACCTTTGAACTCACTGTCTCTATTTTTTTTTCTCTTTTTTCACGATAATAATTATTAATTATTAATTTAAAATAAATTATCTCTCATGACTTATGGTTCTAAGTCCGTTACTGACTGGGGGACAAATTGTTTCGTTTATTCTAAGAAAAATATAACTATACTCTTAAGAACAATTTTCTGGAAGTAATTAATTTACGCTGTAGTAGTTTGAATTTGTTTATTATAATAATAGTAATTGATAAAGGAGAAAAAAAAACAGTGAGTGTGAACGTTGTTTAAAAGATGGAAAATAAGTGGAGCCAAGATTACCGAGAGTTCACTCAACTGAATCACATGTTAGGAAGAGCAGCGCGCGACGTGTGTTAGATAAGCAAAATTACTGGACACAGAACACAAAGCTTGACTTGGCTTTCAAGTCTTATAATAAAATTAAGAAGAAGTTTAGATTAGAGAGAGAGAATAATGGTAAGAAAAAAGAAGAGATTGGAATATTGGTGAGGTGGAAGCATCCACTTTTGGTTCTAGGTAGCTATCTATCTCTTCTACAAAACTTGTTCCTCTCTCAACCCCCTTCCTTAGTAGTACTCAAAATGTCCGACCCAGCTTCCAAACCCAACGGAAACGCCGCGGCCGCCACTAACGGCAATCCCGGACCCGTTAAGTCTCAACTCTACAACCCCAACCGTCAAGTTTACCGGCCGCAATCGCACTACCACCGTCGCGGCCAACGCTCCCACCGCAACTTCTGCTGCTGCTGCTGCTTCTGGACCATCCTCACCCTCCTCGCGGTGGCTCTCCTCGCCGCCATTGTCGGCGCCGCACTTTACGTACTCTACCGCCCTCACCGTCCCGAATTCTCCGTCACAAACCTCCGCATTGCGAAGATGAACCTCACCACTTCCGCCGACTCCCCTTCCCACCTCACCACGCTCTTCAACCTCACTCTCATCGCGAAGAACCCTAACAACCACCTCGTCTTCTTCTACGACCCGTTCTCCATGACGGTGTTCTCGAACTCCGTCCCCGTCGGGAACGGTTCCGTTACGGCGTTTACTTCGGACAAGAACAACCAGACGAGCCTCCGCGCGGTGCTGTCGGGGTCGCAAGATCTGGACACGGACTCGTTGACTAGCCTGAGATCGGGGCTGAAGATGAAGAGAGGTTTCCCCGTGGAGATTCAGATGGACACCAAGGTGAAGATGAAGATGGATTGGCTCAAGAGCAAGAAGGTCGGAATTCGAGTCACCTGCGACGGAATCAGAGGAACCGTTCCCTCCGGCAAGTCTCCGGCGGTGGCCTCCGTCGTCGACTCCGAGTGTAAGGTGGATCTTCGAATCAAGATCTGGAAGTTCTCCTTTTAATAATAATAATAATAATAATGTCTTTTTTTGATTGATTGATTGTTATTATCATTGCAAAAATTCGTTATTATCTATCGACATCAATTTCACTAATCAATCCAATCAACCATCGATCCCTTTTCTCTTTTTTATTATTCTTTTTTTTTTTTTTTGGTTTTCATAATTGCATTGGGGGATGATATATCCTTACTTACTTTTCATGAAATGTGCACAAGGTCAAATTTGTATGGGGGGAATGAATTTTGAGCTTGTAATATGAGATTTAGGGCTGAATCGAAGGCCCTAAATTTAGTTTTTCTTTTTTCTTTTTAATTTGTCATTGTAGTTTGTTGATGTAATTTGTTTCAAAGTTCTTATTCTTATAGTAATGCAACTGAAAATTATATCTTGGTTTTGAAATGTAAGTCTAACCACTCCTCTGTGTCTCGTTTTCTTCGATGCATCTATGTTTAATGGATCCCCGGGATCTGCCCAACATGATCGAATGAGATTCTGTGCATTGGTTTCAGTGAATCAGAACAATACATGGTGTAAAAATTAAGTAATTAACCTAAAATGGAAATGAGGGCATTGTATTGTATTTCTTTATTCCAGTACGTTCCAAACTTGTTAGCACCTTAATAAAAATATTATACTAGTATTATGAATTAATTTAAAATGATTTTAGATATAAGTTTTAAAATAATCATTATAAACTCAATAATTTTTCATTAATGACAATTAAAATTAAAATAAATAATAAGAATAAACAACATATTTTGAAAATAATAAAAATTACAAAGCGATCGATCATGTTTGTCTAACAACTGAAGTCCTAAATGGCTAAAACCAGAGATGAAAGAGAGAGAGAGAGAGAGAGAGGAGGGGTGAATTTGGTTGGTATGACAATGAGAATGTAAGAGTAACGAGGAAAGAGACTTTACGAAGACCAGTGATTTGTGGGTGATGCGTAAGATTTTCCCGCAGACTGAGAGATTTGAGAGTTTCAAGTTTCAAGCAAAACAAGTTCCGGAATTGATGCGAAATGTGTTCAACGTTAGATCAGGTGCTGTGCTGTGTTATATCTTTCTGGATTCTGAAAAGTGTCCCACCCACCCTATTGCCACGCGCACTTCTCTTCTCCCGTCTGCAGTGTTAAACGTCGTCAATTCCTCTCTTTAATCGTTATCACTGTGCTACCACCAAAAAAGACAAATCGTTATTACTGTGCACTTAACTTCTAATCCAAAAACTAAAAAGACCTTTTTACCTTTTTGACCTTCAATTAGCAACAAAATGAAAAAAAAAAAAAAAGATATAGACAATTAAGTACACAACACAAACAGTGTTTGCTGGTTTAGTTAGTTAATGATTGCTTCATTCCACCCAACTTTACTTGGAGTTTGATTGAGACCTTGAAGTTGATCACGGTAACGGAAAAGATGCATCAAAACCAAAAACTAGAATTAAATTGCTTTCTTTATCAAGTGGAATGGTCAAAATTTTTATGTTATTTTTTTATGTTTTTACATTCATTTCTCTTATATATCTTTTTCATTCTTTTTATATCATTCTCATCTTTTTCTATCACATAATGCATCATGATTTTAACTTTTTCTTTCTTCTTTTTCTATTGGGATGTGACAAAAATCATAACTCCAAATTCACTTGGGACCAAATCAGGGATCCCCAAAAAAATTGTGCTAGTGGATCTGAAGGCAATGGGTCGTGGGTGCTGTACGAGTCTTTAAAAGCTTTCTATTTTCTACCCTTCCTATGGATACCTATCTCTACCGGGGAAATCCTAATTTCCATCCTAAAGCACATGTGAAGTCTGATATTGTATTAGATCTTATGGACCTACCTGCTACATAGATATATTAGATAGTGAGATCGTAAACAATTTAAGAAAACAATGAGCGAGACAAAAAACAAGTAAGGAGAGAACAAGTTCTCTATATACTCTAAAGAAACTCCCTTCTTTTTTCTTCATAAGCAACATCTGAATCTCTAACTGTATATGTGATTTCTCATTTATCACCATCAAGTGAAGTGCATGACAGTGATAGGGGTGTCTTAATTTGGGTGCACGTGCTTACCATGGACTTCTCGGCCTAGTCGGCAAGATTGTTAGATCTATACATCTTCCAATTCTTTTTCTCAGTTTGTGTCCCCTTACCCCGTACTTTTGTTTTTCTTGGTCTCCTCGTGTTACTTGCATATAATTAGTGACATATAATAGTATAATACTAATACGATTATAGAATATGACATGTGTGATATGGCTTAATTTTCTACCTACAATTAATATATAAGTGCGTGTCTTCACTCCCAATGCAATTGTCAATGGCACTAATTAATCCAACCACGTGAACCCATTTGAACAAGAGGCGAATCCGGTTTCTCAAAGTCACAAGTAAAGGAAGGGCATATATATATATTGCAGAGCAGAAAAAGCGGTTCTGAGAGTGACATGATGTTGTAGTTTTGATTCTTGGGAAAGCTGTGCGCTTTACCAAGTACTATCAAATTTATGTTGATGCGGTGCTTTATGTTTAATTAATTAGTAGTTTTGTGTGACACGCACTTAATTTATTTGAGCATTATTATAAGAATGATAAATGGGATTTGGAGAGTGGTCGTTTTGATGATTGTGACCTTAGAGCTAGAGCAAAGAATGACAATCGTTGTGGGTGGTCAATGCAAATGATTTGGTGCTACTTCTAAATGATTGAGAGCACTGTTTCAGCTGCATTATTGAACAGCTAGCTTACGATCAAAGGAACAAGTTTCTCAAGTCTTTCGCTAGAATTTAGGGATATTTGGCTAGCTAGAGTTAGAACAGCATTTTTTGGACCGCAGACAAACCAGATCTGGAGCTGGCATTATAAGAATGTGACCTTAATCTGCAAAATACCAAACCAAAAAAGCTAATAATACAATTTCTAGCGCACCAATTTTAACGTATACTCTATTACTCGTTAAAAATTATAAAATTAGAAAAAAGATTCGAAGTATGACTTATAAAAAATTATATATACTTTTTAAAATTTTAACAAAAAACATATACTTAAAAAAATATGTTAAAAGGTATATTACTAACATTTTTCATATCAAATATTCTACGTACCTATATATAATTAGCTGCTTTTAGTTATTCACAAGTATTTGTTTTGGTCATCTCACTAGGTTAAAATTTTGAATGCATGATTGATATCCAAGTATAAAATTGAATTTGTAACAATTGATTATGAAAACGAATAAGGTTTAACAACTGAATTATTGATGTTATGTTTTTTCTTTCCTAATTACTTTGCTTTGCTGGATCTAGCAGATGTTAGGTGGAATTCAAGGGTGTGTAATCGGAATTTTAAGAGGAGAAAAACATTTGTTAGATAATATACTGCTTAAATAAGTAATTAAACACAAATGATTAATAGATTGAAATTAAGGTTGAATTGTTCAAATAATACTCGAATTTGATCATTGACGAAAATAATTCTTAATTAGATTTTACTTACTTCTTGGTCGAATTCTAAATTAGTCAGAATTCATTTCTCTTAATAAACCTGAGAAATTTTTTTTTTAACTTTAAACTGATTAAACGTAGCTTTTAATCAAAAATCCTTTTTTCCTTTTAAAAAAAATTCAAGTATTTGCCCTGAAATCAAAACCCTGCCAAACTCCTTGCAGATAATAAGTGAAGCAAATTCATCAAAGTAAATAATAATTGTCCATTCCATTTTGGGTGAATTGAATGGAAGGAGAAGAGAGATAATAATTATATTTATATATATTCTTTTCTAAAAGATCCTTTAATTGGAATTTTTTATTAAAAAATGCATTTCAAAAAACTCATTTTCTTAAATTTATAGTTACCTTACCTTTAGGAAAAAAAGGAAATAAATTGAGACACTATCTAAATTTTAAAACAAAATTCCTTTAACCCTTATAACTTAGGCTTATATATATTTTTGGTTCTAGGAAAAATTACCAATTTCACATTTAGTTCTTAATATAGTTTTTTTTTTACTTTTGGTTCCTGAATTTTATTTTTGTATTTTATCCTTGTCATTACATTCACTATGTTAGATTGAGATATCACCATTTGATGGAAAATATATCAGCCGTTGTGATAAAAAAAAAATCTTAAAAATTTCATGGACCACTTGACATAACCAATCCAATGGGAACCAAATACAAAATAATTTTTTGCAAGAACTAAATATAAAATTTATAAATTTTTCAAGAACCAACTACAAAATTTGTAAATTTTTAGGGGGGGAAATATTCAAATTTTTAGTGATCAAACACTAGCTAATAAAACAAATCAATGGGAACTAGTATCCTACAATCTTTAAATAACTACAATATGACATAAACTTGAGCCAGAATACATAATTTAAGTTCCATTGACTAAAGTGGAAACACTAGAATCCAATAGTTATTTTGTAGCATGTGTCACCAGTCACCACTCTATGATCCCACAGGGGTAGCACCTTGAGCCTTGGATGCAGCTGCAGCAGCAGTAGAACTAGCAATTGGATTAGACAGTGAACTGCTCTGAGATTCAATTGTTTTCTGATGTTGCTGCTGTTTGGACCTTACTTTTTCAAGTAATGCCTTTATCTGATTTCCTGCAAGTGTCTCATGCTCCGGAAAAGCGTTTGCAATTGCACGAAGCTCCTTATCGTGTGTGCTCAGAATAGTTTTTGCATTGATGTAAGCCCTCTCCAGCAACCTCTTCTCCTCATTCTCAATAAGAAGCCTAGTTTCTGAGCTCATGCTTTTCCCATTATCATTGTAATCGTGAGTGACTAGTCCAACTTTATTACTCATACCATATCTAGTAACCATTTTCCTAGCAAGATTAGTTGCGTGTGAAATATCAGATGATAGACCAGAAGTAACTTCACTTTCTCCAAAGATTAGCTCTTCATCAACCCTGCTTCCCATGGAAACATCAAGATAAGCAAGCATCTGTTTACAGCTGATACTGGTCTGATCCTTGTCAGGTAATTGAGTAACCATGCCAAGAGCCGAGCCACGAGGAACTACGGTTGCCTTGTGAACAGGAAGTGCTCCAGCAGTATGCATTGCCACTAAGGCATGGCCACCCTCATGGAAACCAGTAATCCTTCTGTTCTCCTCAGATATAATGGCTGACTTGTGTTCACTTCTGTTGTTGAGCGACAGCAGTTGCAATTCCTAAAATAATGAAGCATGATGTTTTATTTAGTTATTCAAATATATTTAAATATGAGACTTGTTCAATAAAAAAATTGTGTCAACCGTTCCAAATTAAACTCACGTTTTTCTCTATTATTTTTTCTTCTCTCCTACATTTTTCCTCAAATTAAAACCAACAATTGGTATCAGAATTCTCTTCTTGAGGGACCTGTGAAATGGATGCTGAATCTAGTTTCTCACAAATTGCTCTTTCTGTCTTTGATGAGGAGAGCTATGACCTTTGGAAGGTGAAAATGAAGTCCTATATGAAGTCTTTTGATTTATGGGATGCTATGGAAGAGGATTATGAAGTGCCACCGCTCCCTGAAAATCCCACCATGGTCTAAATAAAACCTCACAAAGAGAAAAAAAATCAAGAAGGTGAAGACAAAGACATGCTTATTTGTTGGTGTTTCTCAAATAATCTTCACCACGATCATGACTCTCGATTCATTCAAAGAAATTTGAAATTATTTAAAAAAAGAGTATGAAGGGGATGAGCACCTTCGTGGCATGCAAGTGCTAAACCCGATGAGAAAATTTGAGGTGCAAAAAATGAAGGAATTCGAGACAATTAAAGGGTACTTGGATAGATTACTTGGCATTGCTAACAAGGTTAGATTGCTAGGCATTACATTTGCAAATTCTATAATTGTTGAAAAAATTATGGTTATGGTGCCTGAAAGATATGAAGCATCAATAACCAATTTGGAGATTATAAAGGATTTGTCCAAGATCTCTTTGATAGAGGTGATACATGCCTTGCAATCTCAGGATCAAAGAAGATTGATGAGGGATGAATCAATAGTTGAAGGAACTTTACTAGTCAAGCACTAGAATACGACCAAATACAAGAAAAACAAGAACTTTGATGGAACGGGATCTAGTTCAACATCAACCAATGCAAAAAGAAATTGAAAGAAATCTTATCCGTCTTACCAACACTGCGGAAATAAATGACACCCTCCATTCAGATGCTGGAAAAGACTCGATGCTAAGTGCAATAAATGTAATCAAATGGGGCATGAAACTATTATTTACAAAAATAGGAATCAACTACACAGTGAAGCTGCAAAGGTTACTGATATGGAAGAGTAGTACCTATTTGTTGTTACATGTTTCTCTATTATTGAATCAAGTCAAAATTGACTTATTGAAAGTGGTTGTACTAATGACAAATAACAATGATTTATTCAAGGAACTGAGTAATATAAGCACATTGAAGATTTGAGTTGTAGATCTTTGGGTTTTGCAATTTTCAATTTTTTAGATCGACTTCACGGTTTACGAACGATTTGATTTGGTTTTGAACACACCTAGTTGTAGCCAAATAGTTAGTTACCTCTTTGCAAAGTCTTCAGTAGTTTAGTTTGATCCAGTCTATCAACTTTCACTAATGCTTTAACATATTGAGGAAGTGCTGAAGGATTACAATGTAGAGAGTGCTGACTTTCAAATGCTCTAATCACAGCTTCAGGATTGTTTTGATGGTAAAGTTCCTTGAGATGAGCAACTTCAGTAGCTTCATCTGCATCTCGCAGTCGACGGGTCAGACTGCCAACATAGCTGGACCGAATCTCTCCGGGGAGCAGAAAAGCTTATTTCCTGCAGAAGTTTGAAAGTAGGTGCAACAAATGATAGGTAGATAAAAATCAGCAGTTACTTGGTCCCCAGAACATAAATGTACATAAGAGACAATTTTGAAGTCTAAAGAATTCTACAGCAAAACAATTTTTCTTGAACACCAAAGAGGTAAAATAATTCAGAAAAACAAAGCTACTATAAATGAGAGAAACAAAAACAAATACTTATAGAAACACAGTACAAACTAAATGTGCTATAGGAAGAAGCAATGTGTACTTGTACAGCCTTCAAAATTATTAAACGATAAATAGCTTCTAGCCAACAAACTATAAAATTCCATGTCTAAGAAAAGTAATACAGCATACATATCACAGATGGAAATTACCTTCATTGAATTTAAGACATAGTGATCAAGCATGCATACGTCATGCATAACTAGCTACGATGGTTCTATAATTGCCTCAAACCTTGCGGATACCTCCATTTCTAATTCAAAACAAACAACCCTTGACACAAATGACCAGATAACCTAACAAACTGTAATCAATGAATATGCAATCTTAACAGAAATCTCTGCTCTTAACAATCTTGTGTTTCATTTCATGACTTGCACCATCTATGAAGCACCTTATTTCCAGCTACTTTGAGCATGTTTGGTTTACATCCAACTTGTGCATGAATTCCAAGACAAAATCCAACAGTCCAACGGAAACTGAATGCAAAAGGAAGGGTGTAGATGTTTTTGCAAAAGTCATTTTGCCACCAACCTCCGTTTGCCCGGTTGCAATGATAAGCCAAACCTGCACTCAAACAAGCTTGGCCCATAAGAAACAACCGAGAAAACTGATTCCAATGAAAGAAAACTCTTGTACCACCCCCCAATACATTTGATCCTGAATCAAAACCCTCGACCTATCACCATTTCAAAATAAAACACACATTCAATATAAATGAAAAAGTTGAAGATAAAAAATCTCTTTTTTAATTTATTATTTGGTTGCTACTACTCCTATTTACAAAATTACCCCTGACTCCAATTTTATATCTTTTTTCATTATTTTTTACAAACCAATGAAGTGCTTCACCTGCTGATGACCGCCTATTAAAGGTACAAAAGGCTTACCTCACCAGTGGTCCATTTCTGAAAAACTTCACCGTAGACGCCACCCATTGTAATTTGTTATTAATTAATCAATAACTAAACCAAAGCTTATACTTCTGTTACTTCTCCTCTGCGTTCCCAGATAATTTGGTTTCCGTTTCCCACACATTTCTCCTTCCACCTATTAGATATTTGTATTTTTGAATCCTTATTTTTTTTATATTTCTTCTGTGTTCCTTTATTATATAGTGCATAAGAATGATTGATTGAAATAGACCAATTTGAGAGGGTGGAAAGCTAGAAATTGCGGCTTATTAAATCGGAATTTTGTTTCCTATAATTTGTCAATTTGGGAGATTTGGGCTTAGTCAGTTAAATAATTCATTAATTTTTGAAAAACTTTTTTTTTAATAAAGCAAATAAACCTTATTACTCGTTGAGAATAAGGCCAATATCAAGCATAAGACGTGCTTAGCTACCAAAATACAAATGTTATAATATCACACAGGCATATTAACTTTAAGATTTAATCTTAAGATTCATTATTAAAGTAATAGGATATTAGATCTTCATGTAAAAATTCAGTTTTTGTAGGTAATTATTTTAAAAAAAATTAATTTTCTATTCTCTTCACAAAATTTATTTACATTCAATTCTTGTAAAATCTAAAAAAATATTTAAAATCTCAAAATAAAATTTAGTATTAGAATTAAAAAATAAAAAAAAATCTTAAAAATATTGTGATACTATATGATCTAAAAAAAAATCACTATGATCTTAAAATAAGATTTTTTATTAAAGATGCTATAACATGGAAGCTCATGTCACCTACTCTGGTCATCCGAATTGGTTACAGCAATTCACCACATCCACATGCCAAGGGGTTTGATAAATAAATCCCCTCTTCGTTGCCTTCAACCTGCTTGAACAGGTTATTTTTGTTTGCTCCAAAATCTGTTGTTTCTTCGCAGATTTTTTTTCCTTGAAAAAGAAAAACTCAGACAGAAACCATACACGTGGACCAAAACAACTTATACAATGTGATATGCCATTCATTATACCTGGGTGTTAAAAAACTACCTCAGATGAGTCAATTATAATCACATATTTAATTAATTGATTATCTAGATATCTTTTTCTTAGGAATAATTCCCCTTACTCACGGCTAATAATTCAGCATACTGAATTCACTTTGATGCTTTAATAAAACTTAAGACTCCTAAAATCTAAAGACATAAAAAAAAACGGTTCTGCAATATGAAAACTTATAAAAAAAAATTAGAGGTCCTTAAGAAGTCTAGAAGTAAAGAAATAATCCTTTTAGATAGATTCAATTAAGGAACGGACAGTTCTTAATAAATTTTTTATACACGCAAATCCGAAATTAAACTCTTGATCATATACTTAAAAAAGAATAAAAGTTATTTGATGTTTAACAAAATTAACTTATAAGTATAAATATCCAATTTTATCCTGATAAACACAGATAAATGAAAAAAAATGAGAAAATAAAAATAGAAAAAGAAAAGGATTAAAATCAACAAAAGAAAAAGAAAAAAAGAATCATTTATTTTTGCTTTGGCACATTAAAATTCAAAAAATCATATCTTGTTTCTTTTTCATTCCCAATGAGATTTATTAAAAAATGTACAAAAATATAAAAAGACAAAAACATTTCAGATTTAAAAAAAGGAAAAAAAAAAAAAGTCACATAGGCACCCGTTCAAAATGCAAGGGATATTTTCAGTCTGCTCCCAATCTTCATTCTCACGGTTCCGAGCACCATACCAACTCAAGTCCAACATGTCAGCTTTAGTTGCACTCCTATGGACAGCTTACTCTACCTCCTTTTGCTCAACCAAGTCCCTAAAACTGCACCTCATAAACAAACACATCCAAACAAAATCAATTAAAGAGGTGGGATAAACTAATGCTACTAAATGAAGGCTTACATTCCGAATATGAAAAGGAAGCAAAAAATTAAATAAAAGAGTGTTGAGAAATCGAGGGCATAAATATCAGAGAAATTTATACCAATTGACCATGAATAATCATATAAATGAATTTGACAGCAAATCTTAACTCAAAACCTTAAAGTTTAGTTTTATAGATCTTCTCCTCACTTATATGGTATTCTAACTTTTTCATTTCTACTTGATGCACGACTTTACCTCACATTTATACTCCAACAATCTTTCCCTCAAATACGAGTCTCTTCCACATGATAATTTTTTCCTCGAGCAGAAGCTATTTTCAATCCACGAGTATTCAATAATGACCCTAAGAGCTTAACCATTGTTACTCCAACTCATCTAGTCATTGTCGCCAACATCCTCTAGTACCTTGCACCACTGCAACACTTACGAGACTCATTTTCTAGCCTCCATGCATGGACTCACTCGTCAATAAGACTTTTGATAAGGGATCTCTATATCCATGGATTCGTTGTTGTCATCTTACTCGTTTGAGTCGGTTACCAAATCGAACTATCGACTCTAATATCAATTGTTGTGAAACTGAGAAGGGTAAACATCGGGAGATTCACACCAATGGATCACAAACAATCACATAAGTGAACTTGACGTCACACTTTAATCCAAAATCTTAAAGTTTTGATACCAATTGTTAAAAAATCGAGGGAAATAAATACCAAGGAGATTTACACCAATGGGTCATGAGTAATCATGTAAGTGAACTTGACATCACACCCTAATCTAAAACCTTAAAGTTGAAATTTATGAGTTTTTTTCTCACTTACATGATGTTCAAATTTTTCATTTTTACTCGATGATAAGACTTTACTTTATACTTGTACTCCAACAAAGAGGTAGGAGGCAACTTTTTGAAGATAGACTTTGGAATCGTTCTTAGGCACCACACAATGACACTCTTCACCTTCATATATTGAGAGAGAACCTATAACATTCTAAAACTATCCAATAATTATTTAGAAAGATAATCTAAATATATCTTTTAGTAAAAGAAAAGATTAGAAATGCTAGTATAATAGCTGATTAGAGAATTAGTTTAAAGATAATAATAATAGAAAGAGAAATGCTAGTATAATAACTGATTAGAAATTTTTCATTTTTACTCAATGATGAGACATTACTTTATACTTCTACTCCAACAAAGAGGTAGGAGGCAACTCTTTAAAGATAGACTTTGGAATCGTTCTTAGGCACCACACAATAACACTCTTCACTTACATATATTGAGAAAGAACCTATAACATTCTAAAACTATCCAATAATTATCTAGAAAGATAATCTAAATATATCTTTTAGTAAAAAAAAGATTAGAAATGCTACTATAATAACTGATTAGAGAATTAGTTTAACCACCACAGCTTAAACAACTTAGCTCACTTTGACAGACCCATTTGTGTAACCACTGTTCATTATCTGGACAAGAAGGCTAGAGGTGCAGAACACGACGAAGCTCGAGTGACTGTCAACGGCTTTGAGTGTCATTCACTGATCTTCCCTTGATAATATTCTCTTTCTTTAAAAAACCAAACAAATTCCCTCATGTTTTACTTTGTCTATTCTTTTGTTTATTTTCTGGTCCATTTTATTTGTTGGAGTCTCGTGAATCCTGATCATTGCCACTTCTTTTGCGATTTCCAGTTTTATATATTTTCTGGTTAAGCTTTTGATCTCTTCCTTGTGTGGGTCACTCCCGTTGCTCTTTCTTTCGCTATCATTTCTTTGTTTATTTTCTTCACTTTATTCTCATATCACTTTTTTTGTTATCATGTTACTTTATAATGTTTTAATGTTACTAAACTGAAGCTTTTCTTATTTTGGTCATTACGTGTTTGTGTGCAGTACTAGCAAAATTAGTTGAAGTAAAAATTAGATGACATAGAAGTTGAAACTTCAGAATGGTTTATAATAATAATATATAAAGGTTTAGTAATAGTCATTTGGATTCACTTCCAATTTGATTATTGCAAAATTCATTATGAATGATTTTAAGTAAAAAAAATTAAATATATAATAAGATATTTTTGCAATAATTACTTTGGATGTGTTTTTGACTTGATTATCATGCAAACTTTTAAACTAAAAAAAATAAAAATGATAAAATTTTTTCACTCCTGTCAAGCATATATATATATATATATATATTGATAAGATAAAAAAATAAGAATTCCTCTTTTACATAATGTCAAATTTCCTTTTTTAATAAAAATTTCTCTGGTTAAAATAACAATAAATAAAACATAAACAAATATACTCTTTTTGTTCGATTTTAAGAGGTAAAATAAATAATTTTTTAAATTATTTAAATTTATACATTTAATTAGAGGTAACCGTCTTAAGACGGACGTTATAGAATGTTAATACCTTCCCGTAATCAACTCCTGAATACAAAATCTGGTTTTGAGATATTTTTTTTAAAATGGTTTTTTTATAGTTTTTCTTAATAAACTATGATAAGGACTCTTCTAATTATTTTTCGTCATTCGGCTGTGATCCGACTATGACAATAAATTAGCTAAAATTCATAAGTTGGCCAAAACTTATAAAGTTACAAATTTATAAGCTTTGAACCACTTAAAAAATTTGAATTGAAAATTGAAATGTTTCTTCAATTTCTTGGGTCTAAGTTTATATATATATATATATATATATATATATATATATATATATATATATATATATATATGACAGGTAAGTTTTTTAAGAAATTTTTAAAAAGTTACAAATATGGGTAAGTCATGTTTTATAAAATGACTTTAAATAAAGAAGTTGTGTTAAAATATGACTTATTTTACTTTTTTCTAATTTTAATTATATTTTTAAACACGGATTCCTTTTTTTTAAAAAAATGGTAAAATCGTTTATTGAAATGAGACTTCTACTTTTATTTTAAAAAAAAAAATTAATGAAATTGTATAATGAAGTGAGACTTTTACTTGTTTTTTAGAAAGAAAAAAAATGATGAAGACGTGTATTTAAATCAGACTTCAATTTTTTTTTTGTTCTTTTACTTTTATCAAGTCGTGTTCTAGTAAATGATTTTAGTTTTTTTTAATATATAATCATTTTGACAAACACAAGTACACGGCTTTGATATTTTTATTATTTTAAAAATTAAAAAGATAAAAAGAACAAAATCGTATTATAATTCACGACTTAAGTTAAAAGTTATGAATTCAATAAAATTAAATTAGAAATATAATAAAAGAAATACAAACTCGAGTTTTGAAATATCAAATTTAAAGTCATCGGTAGGAAAATATTAAGTTTAATTTCTTTTAATGAAGATTTTAAATTTAAATTTTATGCTTAAAAATATTATTTGAATGAAAAATCTCATTAAGAATGTTCAGTTAGTTTTGTCAATTACAAAACTAATAAATATTACATACTAACATTAAGGTAATCCAAAGAAATATGAGATTGGAAGTCGTGTTTTCAAAACCCAACTTACCCATTTAGGTAAACAAAAACTAATTACTCCGGTAATAATGTAAAAATCCGAGAGTCTGAAGATGGTAAATTACAGGTGGATAAATCTAGCGAAAGAATAGTATAGAACAAAACTATCTGTTGTCTATAACAGCTCCGACCGGAAAGTCATAATAGAATAACCAACGATTTTTTGTTTTTTCCTTCACCAACCACGCCATCACCACGTTTAGAAATGAAGCATCTTTTCATCGTTCCGTGTTTTTCCTTTCTTTTTTCTCTCACTCGCAGAAAATTAACGCAATTCCACAAAAGCGGAGAAGCTCGATGGTTTGAAAGTGAAATAAATAAATTGCACTGGATTGGGTTTGCATGATGGGCATGTTCCCTTTTGAGCCAAGTTTGTGAATTGAAGAGAAGGAAGCACCGTAGCAGCGAAAAAAGGATGAGCGCAGCGGATGATGATGACCCAGAAAGGAGAAGATTGAATAGTGGGTTGAAGAGCTTTCAGCGCGATCTGATGGCTGGGGCGGTGATGGGTGGTGTGGTGCACACGATTGTGGCCCCAATTGAGAGGGCGAAGCTATTGTTGCAGACCCAAGAGAGCAACTTGGCGATTGTGGCGAGTGGGCGTCGCAGATTCAAGGGCATGTTGGATTGCATAGCCCGTACGGTCAGGGAAGAAGGCATTCTCTCTTTGTGGAGAGGCAATGGCAGCAGTGTTATTCGTTACTATCCTTCTGTCGCTCTCAATTTCTCTCTCAAGGTTGTTACCCTTCCTCTCTTCTTTTCTATTTTCTTTTCTTTTGCCTCTCTCGTTATGCACCAAAATCAGATTCCTTCATTTGTTGTGTCCGCTAATTACTGAATTTATTCGTTTGACCATCGTTTGAGAGTTGAACTGGTATTCTTAACTTTGGAGGAATTGTAGCCTTCGGTTGCCTTAGTTTATCCTATTATTTTGTGTCTTGCGAGTATTTGCAGTCAAATATCATCTGAGATTCTGAAAATAAACCAAATTAGTCTCTGAAATTTCAGACACCTGACAATTTTAAATTACAAAAATATCATTTTAATTCTTTTTCTGTAATTTCAAGGACTAAAATGGCATTTTTATAATTTTGGAGGTTAGACTGATTGATGATGCATGTAACTTTATGGAATTATTTGGTGTATTACTCAAGGAAAATTGCAGTTAATTTAGTATTTTTACCTTTTGTCTGCATTTTATTATGATATTATGTTTTTGGTTGTATAATATATGTTTCATGGAAATGGAAATTACCTAGCAATGCACGTTTTGCAACCATTTAGAACTTATATTTCTTGATGGTATGTTAGGATCCACTTGTAAGGTATGAAACTTGAGTCCCACATTAAAAGTATGGGATTCATGTGTGGGGCTGATAAGGCCTTGGGCTCTCTAACTATAATGTCTACCTTTTGTGGTGTACTTCTCCTAAGGTTCCTATGGATTGGTCATAGAGCTTTCATTGATGGTGATAGCGACTTAAGTCTCACATTGGAAGTATGAGATTCTGGTGTGGGTTTATAAGGCCTTGGCCTCTTTAACTATATAATCATAATTGAATCTAATCAGTTTCCGGAAGTCTTGAATGTGTAGCAACCTGTTTCTTAATCAGAGCCTTTAAACTTTAAATTGGTGTGCAAGATATACTGTATCTTTCAGTTGACTCGGTGTACCCCTCCATTTATTTTTTTGGGTTTATATATTTTAATATTCGTCCTATTTAAACATTTAAATTTTATTTAAAGCAATGTCAAAATCATATAGAGCAATGCTTAGCCATGATTCTTGTAAAACTGTAATTTACCTCCATAGTCCATAACTATAAGCATAATTTTTGCTTTCCTCTATCAATTAGCAGATTTGTCTCATCCATCAAGTTAACTGTTCCTCATTTACTGTTCTTTTTTTTGTTTTTGCTTTTTTCTGCCATCCATATACCCTCCTTGCCTAGTATTGTTCCATCATTTATTACTCCAAACACTTCATACCTATATCCAGGAGCAAAATCTCTCAAATTGCAGATCCTGACTGGCAAATCTTTTCCAGGCCACAATGTTCTCCTTGTATAATGTACAAATGGATTTTGACAAATACCTGTTTTCATAATGAATAATTACTCTAGAAACAGTGCTAGTATGCACACCTTTCACTCATTAAATATGAGAAGGGGACTTCCTTTTCTTCAGTTTGTTCTTGCAATTCCTTTTTCTATTTTTTTGCTACTGCAATATCAAGGCTGATTGTTGCTATTGTAGTTCTTTCCCTATTGCTCTGCAGAAGTCTGGCCTTACTCCGTAAAGAGAGAGTAAGAAGTAGAATGGAATCTTTTTTATGTGCTGCACCTTATTTTCATGGTACTACATTACTTCTTTTTTTTTTTAAGATGTGTCTTTTCCTACCTCCCCTGCCTTTTGGATATTATCTAGGACTGTCCAGTTTTAATGAATACACCTCTTTCTCTGTACTTTTATAGACTGGACTTTTCATTGGCTTTTTCTTAAATTTCATGATATGGTAATAGATGTTTGACTTTCTGCATTTTTAGTATTGAGATATAAATTACTCACTGACCAGAATTTTTTAATGAAGATTTTGTCTTTTCTTTTTTCATGTTTATTAGAAACCCTTTTTCAGTCTTTGGTGGGAGTAAGATTTCTTTCACAAATGCATGGTGTGGATATACATGTATGTATCAATATGTTTATTTTATAATATAATATATTAAAAATACTTATCAATAAATTAATTGATTCATCGACCAGTTGTTCTATAGGAATTTGATCTAGACACTAAAAAGTAGGGACATAGATACTTAAATGCATTGAGTTTGAACTTGTGATGACAAATTCATCCATTATTTATTTAGTTTGGGATTGTGATTCCTTGATGGTTAGGATTTCCTTTACCTCTCCGGATAATTAATTTCCACTCAAATAAGGATGATTGGTCTATAGTTTTATATTACTAATTTACTGTGTCTGACATTGTTTTGAGCAAAATTAATGGAATGTTTCAGTACAACTTGAGATGAGATAATTAGACTGTTTTAAGATCATAGTAATTTGCTGACCAAAAACAAAGATCATAGTAATTTGATTCAAGTCTCTTCCCTTTTCTATCTTTTATTTTATTTAATGAAATTATTTTGTGAAAGAAAATAGGGTAAAACTAAAGTCATGTCCAAAGGGAGAAAAGGGAATTGAAGAATCCTGGGCTAGGTGTCTGAGACTGAAGAAATTTGCTTCTTCGGATGCTAAACACAGGCACTGTTCAGTCAGGCAGATTTTTGTGAAAATATCCTGAAATTTTTCTGACTGAAGAAATATCAGAATTTTCTAACCAAATAAGCATTTTCTGCTCTTGTTGAAGACAATGATGTAGCTTCCTAATTAATGCATTTATAGAGGTTTCAAATGACAGCAATGTTTTTATCAGAAATATAAAACAAAGGATTTAAGCATAGATTCTCATTTAAAGCAATGCATTAGTAAGAATGTGACTACTGTGATGTGAATGTGGCAAAAGATGTATCTTGTGTTTTTTTTGCCTAGAAGATGGCCAGTCCCATTATTAACGTATGAATGAAAATGTGGGCTTTACAATTGTGTTTTTCGTGTCCTAACCTAGGGTTGAGATGAATACATGGAGTGCAATTAAGTGCTAAAAATACCAACCCAGCTATTACAACCTAAAATCAAGGTTAGTAATTAAATTTCCAAAGAACAGTTGTAACAATCTTGGTAGTGTATCTTTGTTAGTTTTGCTCCTTTCTCCATGTGATCCTTTTATGTCTTTTTGCTGTTTTGCAACCACGTTTTGTGTGGTTCAGACAAAGGTATTGAATAGAGAATGACTGACAGAACAACTTCACTATCTATGCATTCAATGGAACAAGGCACAATATTTTTTTAAAAAAAAGTTTATTTCCGTGTTGGCATATTACAATGTGTATTTCTTTTCTTTCTTCTGCCTGTCATCATTCACTCATACAACTGATGAAAGATTATAATTGAAGCTTAATATGTAATGTTACAGTTAATGCTGTCTTGATATTGATAGATGAACTATTTTTTTCAACAGGATCTATACAAAAGCATGTTAAGAGGTGGAAACTCTAGTGACAATCTTTTGCCAGGTGCCACTGCTAATTTTGCAGCGGGCGCTGCAGCCGGCTGTACAACGCTTGTGTTGGTATACCCCCTTGATATAGCACACACGCGCCTTGCTGCTGACATTGGAAGGACAGACGTGCGCCAATTTCGAGGCATTTACCATTTCTTGGCTACCATATTCCACAAGGATGGCATTTGGGGGATCTACCGGGGCCTTCCTGCATCTCTACATGGGATGGTGGTACACAGGGGCCTTTATTTTGGAGGCTTTGATACCATGAAAGAGATCATGTCTGAAGAATCAAAACCTGAGTTGGCGTTGTGGAAGCGTTGGGTGGTAGCTCAGGCAGTCACAACCTCTGCCGGGTTGATATCTTATCCACTAGACACGGTTCGTAGGAGGATGATGATGCAATCTGGCATGGAACAGCCAGTGTACAACAGCACCTTGGACTGCTGGAGGAAGATCTATAGGACAGAGGGGTTGGCTTCATTTTACCGTGGTGCAGTTTCTAATGTGTTTAGGAGCACAGGAGCAGCAGCTATCTTAGTCTTGTACGATGAGGTTAAGAAATTTATGAACTGGGGGAGAATTTAACAGCACCAACGTTCATTGATTTCATTTTGACACCGGAGACTCAACTTCAATACGTCAACATGTTGCAAATCTTGAGGCTTAGGATAATTTTGTAAAAGCACAAATGAGCTCCATTACAGTTCATTAGTAAATGTGTCTTTATTGGCATTCCAACGCTAAGGCCATTGATTTTGTGGCTTTGCTATTACTAATTTTCCTTTGTATCTTTTAAGACGATGGAAGATCAGAAATCAGATATGATGAAAGGGGATTTTTATTGGTAACAAAAGAAAATTGATCTTTTGTTGTCTAATTTTTTCAAATGCAAGGTGTAACGCGCGAGGACACTTACTGGCAAAAGGATGTCTTAAATACTAAATTAGCACACAAGTGTGTGCATAACGTAATCAGAGTTAGAATAGCCTAAAATTATTAAACTCACAAGAAGCCACTAAAATAGTGAAGAATAACATAAAGCTGTCAAAGGCAACACAAAGCCACCTTTGCGAAAAGGTTAACAAACAATTTTTAAGCCAAGAATTGGTGAAATAAGAACGAAAAAGCCTTGTAAGTGGCGTAAAGTGTTAAACTCCAAAGTGAGAGCAACGACACGTATGTGGCTCGAAAATAGCAGGGCAGAAGGCAATTGGATTGGATAGGAGCATGAAGTCGTAGGTTTAAGGGTAAAATACCAAAAAATCCCTTATGGCTAACTTAATGTTAAAATTAACTCTATAATTTATAAATTTTCGTTTCAACTTCTTGTGATTTTCACTAAATTGCAACTCAAAAATGTCAAGCATAAAGAGACTCAATCACCTCTATGTTGTTCATTATTTTATCCCTATGGCTAAATTAAGACCTTGTGCGCGTGGTTAAGAAATGTACAATCTGTTTTACTAATTAACTTCTATAAAAGTTAATGTCCTCTTAATGTTTTTTGAAAGAGTTGCTCAAACTAGCTCTATGATAGAAATTTAGTATAATTTTATTAACTTTCACATAGAAAATGATTGGGAGCAAGAGGTGTATTAGTTAATCATGTTAAATTATATAACTGTGAAAAATCCTGATGTTTAGTATGAAACATATTTTATTGAATTGCATAAACAAATACTTAATCAAAACTTCATTATGTGTATTTCGAAAATGATTAATGATAATGAACTTTTTGTTTTTAATACTTTAATCTTTATGGTAGACAATATTAACATTCGATCCCTTTTACTTGATGGAAATTTGTTTGAATTTTACATCGTTTTGAAACATAGGATTTGTTTCTCTCCCCATAAGCCTCTGTTTTTCACTCTTTAATTGTTTGCTTCATTGTTTGAGTGCAGTAGCCATGCCTAAAGTCATTACCTTAACCGTAAGCAGGGGGATGGCAAAGGCAAGACTGGTGACTAGAGTGAAGTCATAACAAGGTAATTGTACTAGAAAATGCAGCTAAATCACCTTCTTTTCACATAGAGCTAATGTTTGTTGGATAGTTTAGTTTGACAATGTTTCACACTCAAAAAGAAATGAATTATGTTTTAATAAAATTTAGATATAAAGATCTTTTTTTATTTTTCAATGGTGAAGTAAGACTAAATTCATTCTAAGTCGAAACAAGTTGATAGGAGCTCAATCAAATGAAATGACTTATAGACATAACAGCAAAGATGATTATATCTTTTCGCTTGAAATTGTTAATTTAAACATTTTCTTATTAAGTTGTAATTTAGTCAAAACTAAAAGGAGATGGAATGTGAGTTTCTAAACTACAAAGAGCTCGTTTGAACATTAAAGAAATTATAAGGACTCTTTGGTACTTAAACCTCTTTTATCACTTACCGAAAAGTATATGGGTAGACGGATACGGCATTACAACTCTTTAATCCAGCAAGTCGCATGACTCCAAACAAGCCCAAGAAGCAACAAAGACAAAATGACGTAACCAAAGTGAGATTACCCTAAAATTATTAAAGTGGCAAGAAGCCTCTAAAATAATGAAAAATAGCATAAAGTTGTTAAAGGCATCTGATACATCTACAATGCACACAGATTGCAAACATAACTAAGAAATCATTTGATTTAAAGAAATGAAAGACGGATAAAAGTAAAAAAAAAAATGAAATATTTTAATTAAAGCAGAGTGTATAAGTATGAAATTTATATCAACTTTTTAAATTTTCTATCAAATTCACCAAAGGAAATTAAACCAAACACTCCCTGAGTGAAACATTAAGAACAAAGCCATAAATTGCTTTGGAAGCAGAGTTATGAAAATCCCCTAACCTTTTGAGAATTGGGGATATTTTCCTCAAGCCCAAAATTTCGATAATTACAATTTTGATAAGCACAAAATTTCCATAAGCAAAATCATGCGCTTGGTTTTTTTTTGTTTTTTTTTCTAAAAAATCTCACGATAAAATTAATATTAAATATTAAAAATGGATATTAAAATAAAGAATTTAATTAAAATATATTGACAGAATAATTTTTTATGATGTTATGTTTATTTAATATTATATTATGTATTATTTGATTTTTTTTATTATTTTATTTATATTAATTCAATCAGAGTTGAACCATAAGCCTTAAACTTATGATTCAATGATCAGTTTTATTTTAAAAACAATCAGCTTTGGTATATCTCTAAAAGGTGGAGTAAATTTTAGGAATTAACTTTTTGTTTTGTTATGAAACTTGGAGTAAATTATACCGATATCTCCTATGATTTTTTTAAGTTGTACATGATATCAATTTCTTTTTAACCCTACAAAAAAAAAAAAAAAAAAAAAAAAAACCTTCCTTAGTTGTTTGAAATACATTACACCATGTATTCTTGTTACTCCAAAAAACACAGGGGATACTGTGTAGTTTGCTTTAAAACTTAAGTCTTCATGGTATTTATCTATATTATTAATTTATGTCGCACGAACACTACATCTAAGGTTACTTCTTATTTCCGTCAAATTTTTTATTTTTTAATTTAATATTTATCCAATAATGTATAAACATGTAGCTATATTTCGTACTCATTCATGCAGAATTATTCCGTACCATAAAGTATATCAATATAAAAGGCAAAGCAATAAAGAATGAAATGTATATTAAAATTAACAAGAAGGTTTTCCAGGTGATCATCGTGATTATATTTACCCATACACAGACAAAATGAAATGAAAAAGTATAAGGGAGAGGTAGGAATTCCATCAAGAGTCTATACATGAATAAAGAATGAAATAAATATCACTCCTCTTTGTTAAAAAGAAAAATCGTGTTTATATATGTCCTGGTGTTACGTTCGTAACCATAAAATATTTAAAGAGACTTCTTGATGTTGAACTATGTTTTAAGAAGAGAGTGCAATGCCTAAAAGCCCAAGCATTATGGAGCATTTGATTATGACTTCTGCTGCCTAAAGCAAACGTGCAAAGCCAATTGTTATTTTCACGTCGGCTGCCCAATTGTGTTTATATGTGCATTATAAGCATACTTGCATTTTAAAACCTTGAATGATATCTTGAATAATGTGAATCGTCAAATTCCATACTTGTGTTCGGAAATGGAATCATTGTGCTTACGTGAGGCTCTAAGATTCTAATAAGATCCGCCATTTTTTTAAATTAAAAACCACGCCATGCTTGCCACGTCTGATTTTGTATTATAGAAAGCCAAAAAATTAGAAAGTGAAAGACGCACTCACTCACTCTTGGATTGTCGCTGTTGTTAGTTGCAGCTGTGGTTGATGTTGTTGATGTCATCATCTTCTGTCTTTTCCCAACTCAAAGGAGAAATAATTGGGTCACATAATCGCGTGGTGGGAATTGTGGGGTTAGGATTTAGGACACTTACCCTTAATTATCACATCTATACCTCCTTTGTTTTCCTTAATTGGGAATAGATCCTGCCACGCTTTGTTTGTTTTCTTAAATTTGTAGCCTCTGTTTAATACATCCCAATATCATGTTGTGCTATGCTGAGCTATTGATGATTTTTAATCCCCCACCCCCACACCACATGCACACACACATTTTAATTAAAATTTCCTAAACAATTTGTTTCCGTAGTACTTTTTTCTCCAGAATATATATTAATAACTAGTTTTGAAAAACTATGGGTTAAAGATCTCACACTAGTGATATGACTAAAATTGTATTTATAAGTATATGACAATTTTCACTCTATAAACCTTTTTAATATTGAGTTAGACTTATATCCACATTCTAAAAACATCTCTTCATGCTGTTGTCCAGGTTCATTGATGCTATATATATATATATATATATATATGCTTATCAATCAATAAATCTCCACCAATCTACAATTTGTTACTTCATATACTTTGAAAAAAGGATGAAAGCTCGCTTCTAGTTCTAGGTACTACAACTAATAATTTTTGGTTTCCCTTTGATTTGTAGTTTGTAGCTGAGTTGGCATGGCTAGTGCAATGGTGATTCTTACTAAATGCTGATGAAAGTCTCATGTGTTTTAAACTTGGAAGTTGAGACCGAAGCTTAGTTAGGTTTATGGCGGTGAAGGCAAGAAGGATACCATGACGCACCTCTTGGCATGATGTCAATAATTTGATACGATTATTCTTACCAATGTTTTAGCTTTGAATCCATTCATGCTTCTTTTTTTTGTTACTTTTGTTCGAGTTGATCAAACAAAACCAATGAAACGATAATTTCGTCTAATGTATGGTTATTCCCTTAACTAATTAATTTTTAATGTAGGCGGGGTTTTGGCGAAAGTAAAAATTAAAACAAAGATTTTGTTTTAAAAGAAAAGGCTATTTATACCGATGCAGTAAAAAAAAAAAAGCCTAAAGATAATAAGGGAATATTTCATCACCAAAGATAATAGGAGAATAATAAGAAGCACGATTCCGTGTTTTCGTGTGTATCAAAGTATCTTTTAACCTATAGTTAAAAATTAATTTCCTTTTAAGTTAACAAAAAATTGAATTCTTCTTACAAGTCTTCTCTTTTCTAAAGCATGTCAATATGTTTAACTAAGGATTTCATTTATTTACTTACGACTTCGCGGGTTTCCAGACTTTTAACTAAGGATTTCATCTATGTAAATGGTTCTGGCTGATAATAAAAAAATAATCTAATGAATTTGGGGGTTAAAGTAGCATATTAATTGATTTCACGAGGACAGCAAGGAATTTCAGAATAGAGTGTGTATTTAGGGGGCCGAGCTAACCCTCAGTTTGACAGAGATGAAAGAGAAACAAAAAAAATTATATTTTTATTCTCTATTTAATTTTAAAAAATTTATTTTAACTTATTTAAATACAATCTACCAAACAATACCTAAGCCAGCACCAGAAGGAAAAAGAATCTTTTCCATTCCATTTAAGTTCATTCTAGGAAAAAAAAAACACCAAGGTAGCGCACCAGAAGGAAAAAGAAAAGAGAGGCGTGTAGAATTGCATCAACGTATAGTAAGTTTGTTTGCAATAATTGGGGGTGCATGCCTTTGTCAAATAAGTTTCTATTCCAACCTTCACTTGGTAGGGCACGGTGGTGTTACTGTTTCTTACGGTCCCACCCACCCAATCCAAACCAGATAATATTTGCCATTACGATACATTTATTCTCATTGAAACAAAAAAAAACAAGAGGAAAATGAAGATAACGATGAAAGTGAAACTAGCATAAAACAAAGTGCCATAATTCTAACCCGGAAATTAATGAATTTACATACAAGTAAAAGGGGAAGAGGAGATGGAGGAATAGATAAGCTTAGGATTCCCGAAGCAAACTGACAAAGCGATTGCCCTATCTACGGTCCCGATTGCATAATAATTGTGAATGGGACCCAATCTACGGACAAGAGCAATCTACTCAGTGTAGCGCGTTGAGGCCAAAGTTGACGTTATTATTACCACCCTCACCCGCTGGTCATGGATGTCATTCCTGTACACGTGTCACCTCTGATCCGTAAACGGCAAGTCAAACCAGATTCGTGATCACTCACCTAAATTCTGCCAAACTAGTTTCAATAACACAAATTGGGATTTCACAACCCTAAATTATACAATTAGTAATGTTCTTCTTTTGGAACAATAATACTAGACAGATAGGGTAGCTAGCAATAGCTTAGCGTATCATATATATAAAAATTAATCAAGGGGAGGAATATATTGATATGCATAGTTCATACCCAGAGAGCGCCGACTTGGACGAGTTTGGGGATGAGGTGGCCGCTGACGTGGAGGGCGACGAGGGATTCGAGGCCGCCGATGCAGGTGCCGCCGATGAAGGCGGCGGGGGCGGTGGTGTCGGGGAGGGGGAGGGAGGCGATCTCGTGGTCGTCCAATTCGATGACGGTGGGGTGGACGCCGATGGTGGCGAGGAGCTTCTTCATGACGTGGCACATGCAGCAGGAGGATCGGGTGAAGATGATGACGGGGTGCTCCGATATCAGCCGTTGGATTCGGCTCTCGGGGGACTCGTCCAGCTCCATCGATAGCGAGGAAGAGGAGTTGCTCATAGTGGGACTTAGCTCCAGCTGCCCTACGACGTCGTTTGAGCAGCACCCTATCCCTATGCCTTGCATCCCCTCCTCACTCTTCACTGTAGTTGTTGCTGGTGCACTACTAGAAGAAGAAAGAGACTCTGAAACTGTGGAACCGACTTTGAGGGAGTTTTTATTTTATAAATCCAAGAGGACAAATCGTGCTTGCTTTCATCACAAACTACTGTTTCTTTTTTTTTTTTTCTACAATCGCTGCCACCACTCCACTCTACCCCACGCGCCCTTATATGCCATTCTTTTCTATCATTTTCATCTACTTCAACTATACATCCAGACGCAACGTAATTATCATAATTTCACTTACCTTTTTCTCACTCCTTTTTTTAGTTAGATTTTTTTTTTTTTTTACATACCAGTGTATCATATGTTTTTTTCATTAAAAATAATCATATTTAAGTTAAATATCTTTATTATAAATAATAAAATTCTCTGTCTAAAATATGTATATTTAATATCAACAAAATTACAGGTACGGATTTTTTTTTATATGAAAAACATAATCGCTATAATTATAAAGATCGAACAGAAGTGTATACTGCAACGATTAAACTCCGATGAGGGGAAACTTTGTAAGTATCGGAATCTTAATTGAATGCTTGGTTTCATATGTATGTGTTACGCAATTTGGATTCGTCAAACAAAGAGATTCGACTTTTTTTTCTGTTAAAGTGTACTGATCCCTCCATAAAACCACCCTTGCCTTATTTTTTATTAGCTCTAAATATTAATGTTTGACAAGATGCACAGCATAGCCATATTCTAGGTAGACATGAGTTTTTTCTTTAACTATATATATATATATATATATATAGTCGTAGTGGTTGTTACACTTTAGCAAGGACCAGGACCAAGACCACCAATGAATTATTACTTGATAGTAGATAGATACTATGAAGACGAGGGCGCGTGGCCATGCAATTTACCGTTGTTTAGGGACACCGGATATTTTGGGGGTGAAACGAAAAGTAAATAATCATTTCAATCTCTTCATCATCATTTTAATTTTAAAAATCAGTCTCAACATCTTTGAATTTCTTACTTATCGGCCATTTTTTAAGTTCTGTATTAATAAACGTGATCTAATGTTGAAAAAAAAAATACATATGTGTCGCATTAATATGAAATTAGATATTAACAAGTTGTTAATCTTTTTTTATACAAGTTGTTAATCTTAAAGGTGTTAAGCTTGAGTCTCTTAAATGAAATAGAAACTAAAGGTGTTTTAGTTAGGAAAAAAAATAAAAATAAAAATAGATAAAAAAGTAAAGAAATAAACAATAAATAATATGGTAAATCTCATTATTTTTACCTAATTTCTTCTTCAACAAATATCTTAACGTATATCAATAAATAGATGGTTTAATTAGTAGTAATTATAGATAAAAGTCAAGAAATTAAGCTTGGCGTGCTGGTGAGATGGGGTGAACGCGCAGAGCCAGTCCCACGCCCATGACATAACTATCGGAGGGTCTTAAAAATGGAGTTACTCCACTGCGATACGTTCCCCTTCAGGCAGGGAGCCCCAGGTTGGGAATAGTAGCCAATAACATAAAGCCACCTCGGAAGCTCATGCCAAGGCTAATACCCATTGATTGGACACTAACAAGAGAGGATCCATCTTTGATCACTAGACCAACAAAGAAATGTAATAACAACTACCTTCATTTTGATGGTCAAAGTTTTTCACGTACTAAAATTTTTCTTGTAAGAACATTTTTTTGTAACTACATCATGCTAGAGTAGAGGTCTTTAAATGAACATTACATGAGTGATCACCCAATCCATCACAGACCCTTCAAAGCAAAAATCTAATTACAATTTCTTGGATTGAAGTGTTATGATTAAATTAAATTAAATCGTTATGAAAGACTTTTTTTCTCTTAAAAGATTAAAGTTTAATATTTGTATAAAATATTAAGAGGATTATATAATGAAACAAGTTGCCGGAAAAACTGTATTGATTATATTGTATGTTGAACTTTTGAAATGTGCACAGGTTTTAAACGAGGAGACAGTGAATGGCAATGCAAGTAGAGAGGTACCTAATAAAAAATAAACATACACTAATACCAGTAATATATATCTTAGACGACAAGGGTGTGGAAGTGGTTTAAATTTACACCTTGGACTTGGTTTCTTGTGACTTTCTTCTACGCAAAGTTTGTTGAGTGATTGGATGAGTGGATTCTGAAATCAGTGGGAATGGGAATATATATATGACGTGGCTGAGTGGGTCGAACGCAATGTGCAATAGTGAACTAAAAGTACTTCTCAACCTTTTAAGTTTTTTTTTAACCAAAGTTGTGGAAAGTTTCTTATTTTATATCTAATTAATTTTCTTTTGTCGAAATAATCTGTAGAATAAAATGATACTTTTAATTATAATTCCATATCTAAGCCAATAATCTTTTAAGTTTTAACTCTTCTTTATTTATGATATATTGAGTTTAGTAAAAAGATTAGTTTCTCACAAGTTAAAAATCAAAAAAGGACTCATATTTAGTTTATGATCATACCTCACAGAATAGATTTCAAAAGAAACTTATGAAGAGGGAAAAAAAAACTAGCCTTTTATTTGAAAAAAAAAACATGAAAAAACCTAGCCTTTGTGTGCGGAAGCGGCACTCGTGGTCACCATTCAGATAAAAAAAATTCATCCATTGATTATTTTTTCATTCTCAAGATAAATGTAGTTCTAAGTTATTTTATAAAGATTAGAAAAATTAATAAATAGATAAAATTAAATGATAATTTTATAAAACCAAATTTATTAAATAAATAAAATAGAATAATATTGATATTAAATTCAAAAACTAAAGTAACATTTTTTAGGAATATTAATAAAAAAAATAATTAATATTACATTAAAAAATCAAATGTTATACTTATTTAGAAATATTTTTTTTTTAAATATAATACTTATTTTAGAACAGATCAAGATAGTATTATTTTTATGATAATATCAAAGTTTTTTTTATGGTGTATTGAGTAACAAATACTATTTAAATTACTTTTAATATTTTTTTCTAAACTAACTAAATTCTCATTGTCATATTTGTGTGTGGAAAATGTAAGTGAGAGAAGTGTTTTATTGTAAAAGATAAGAGCAATTAATAATTATCGTTACATCAAAATAGATGATTTAGATTACCATGTTTATTTGAGAATTCATTAAAATCTCTTATGTCTATTAAATCTCAAAAATATATACCAAACAAAAATTAAATATTTAGAAAATTTTCTACATAAAAATCAAATTTCTAAAAGATCTCAATTATTACACTCTAGTATCTTAATTTTTATGTCACTTTTCTCATATATTATTGTTAATGCATTATCATGATTATTGTTATCATTATCATTATAATTATCACTATTGTCATCATCTCCTTATTGTCGCTATCACTGTCCTTATTACTATTACTATGTGGTGGCATGATGATAATAGAGATAACAACTATTATGATAGTGATCAGAATCTAATGATTTTGTTTGTGACACCAATAACAATGACAATAATAATTATGGTAATAATTGTGGTGATCATGATAACAATCATGTCACTACCACTACCCTTATTACTATATGATAATTGAGATGTTTAAATACAAGATTTTTGAAGATATAATATTTATTTGATCATTTTTTTAGAAATTTAACGGTTACATGAGATTTTAATGTAATTTAATATTATTTATTTACATCGAATAATAATTTTTGAATGTTCTGATCTCTCACAACAAAACTCCTATTGCCTAGCCTCTTACATGATTTTGGCATTTGTAAATGTGAGAATTAAATAATAGTCATTTACTTATATTTTACATAATAACATACCATACATTAAAACAATGTAGAGCGATAAAATATCAATTAATTTTTTAATAGTACGACATTTCGTTATGTTATACATACAAAAAATTACTTAAGTGGAGAAAGCATGATTATTAAGATACGGAAAAAAAAATGACGAGACTGAAGATGCAAATTGCATCATCGTGTGCTCAAAATTAAACCACATTCTAAAGCTAATCACGGTGGATTGGTCAAATGCTCTGTATGTACGAGAGGTGTTCATGATTTGATATGAATTGATTTTAAGGTAAAATTAATCTGATTTTATGATAAAAAAATGTGGTTGTATTCAAATAAATTTGAAAAAAATATCAAATGAGAATAATTTTTTTCTTTTTGGGAATTAGAACCAATTTAATTTTATCTTTTGCAATTTGAATTGGTTCAATTATTTTATTTAGTTAGCAAACAAATGAAATTTCATTAATTTAGGTTAAGAGTAGAATCTATTATGCTTTTGTTTAGTTTAGAAAAGAAAGAAAAAAGTAGTAAGTACGATGATTTTTAGGTTGTTTAGTAGAAAATAAAATAAAACGAAACAAAAGATAAAAGTTTTATTCTCTCTTGATTGGTTTTTGTAGAAAGTAGTAGAAAAGGAAAAAAAATGTATATAAAATGACATAAAAACCCAAATAACAAAACATAAGTTGTAAAAATAAGGATAATTTATGGTCGTTTTGTTTTAAGAAACTTATAATGAAATACCTTTCAAAGGTATTTTTTAATAAGCATACAGATAAGCACATTAAAAAAGGAAAAAAATGCTTGTTTTATTTTAAAATATTTTTTAATAAATAAATTAAAGCGAACGGCCTTGGTATTTTACTTACACAAAAAGTAGTTTCTTGTCCTTTTCGCCTAAATTGGATGCAGTATCATAGTGTTGGTCTCCATTAATTTTTTTTTTGCAGTTCTTCCCCTCCCGACATGGTATCAACTGTCAAATAGAGGAAGGAAAGGGCTTTGAATTACTATATTTTTTCTTTCCATCTCCATCCTTTCTTTCATCTCTTCTTCTTTCCAAACATATATACACTTTAGTGATTTTTTATTTAGAAAAATATTTATTAAATAAAAATAATCCAATACATATTAAAATATTTAGAAAATTCTTGTTTGGAATATTAAAAACTCATCATAAATTACACTCATTTCAGTTTAAATTGCAAATCATAAATCAAAATAATCTCAATTTTATTTGAGAGTATAATAGGAAAACAAATAAATTTAGTAGATTTATGACTTGGTTTTGTTTTAAACATGAGAACTCAAAATCGAATTGAATTCTATTAAAAAAATTGAATTGAATAAAAGAACAACATTATTTTTTATTTTTTTTTACTTTCAATTTTTTGACAGATTTTAATAGTGTAGAAGTAAAACAGTTTGAAACCTTAAACACCCGTTTCGTGTACTACCTAAAACAAAACAAAATCGATTAGGGTTAGTTTAGGAGTGAGATAGTAATCTCTCATGACTCAAATATAAAAAAAAAAAAAAAATTATGAATAATGAGAGAAAAAGAAAAAAAAATCTGGGAAAGTCTCAAAGTTTTTTTTTATTGTTTGTTGTATATATTTTATTGAAAAAATCAGATAAAATTCATACTAAAAATGAACTTGTTGAAATTTTTATATTTTTAAATACCTTTTTGTTAAATATTATTTGATTTTGTTGTACTCGTTAAAAAATCATACTTGAATACTACAAAACTTATTTGTCATTAAAAAGTTTTGATTAAATACCTCAATACTTTTTTATAAAAAAAATCTTTTAAAATCTTTCAAAATTCTAATTCAATAGGCATCCGTTAATCACGCTTATTTACATCAATTTTAATTGAAAATTAATTTTTTCTCCAATTAATCCTTCATTGAAACTTAATATCAACAATAAAAAATAATCATTGAAACTAAAACTTCACGCATGGAAGTAATACTTTAAAAAAATCTATTATAAAAAAGTAATACTTTTAAAAAATCTATTATAAAAAAAACAAAAACAAAAAGTAATACTTTTAAAAAATCTCCGTCGTTATATAACTACCACCAAATAAATGCATTGCACTGAGCTTTAATGGATTTGACACTCGGTGGGTTCAATGCCAGGACTTTTGATTAGTGGTTGATTTTATAAGTTCTAAATATCGACACACCTCATGTCCGATACTCTTCCATTTTAATTCTGTCGTGACTCCCTATGTCTCAATCTCTAAATTTATGGAATAAACAAATCTTGTGGATCTAACTTAATTACTTAGCATATGTCCCATAAAGTGGAAGTCACATGTCATGGTTCCGGGCATTAACCAAAGTTTCATTCCTTCCTATTATTGCTTCCAATGGGCCAAATTTATTCATATACGCATTAATGACCAGTTAAACTTGACGTATGCATCAATTTTACGCATTACTTCGATCGTATTACGTATAATCACCCTAGATAATTGTAAGTGGTTCAGTTTGTTATTGGTTTTGTTTTTCCAAATGTTACTTCTTCAATCTGGAGAAACAAAATGAAAAGGTAAAAGTGCTGGTTTGTACAAATTTGTTTTCGTCAAATTCCTCGAATCCTGCCTGGCATTTTTAAAGATGGAAGCAACACAGACAGGAAGTGACTTAAGTGGACAAATAAAAAAAGAAATTCAGGAGATGGGCAAAAAAAAGTGTTAGTTTTGTTGTCTCTTAAGGCACAGAGTCACAAATAGTCAAATAGAGGATTAACATAAGACGTGTAATGGATACACTATCCCCAAAGATTTGTCCACGATGTGCAAATCTTTCAGGAAACAATATTTTCTGACTAAAATATAAGAAAAATATGTAAATAAATTATAAAATGATGTATGTAACTTACTCTTAAATTTTACTAACTTCAGTTTATTTTAAAACTGTAGAGGATCAAAATCGCACAACCCAAGACATTATTGAATTGGTATTCCTGCTTTGAACCACTGTTGTGGATGACTCTTGTGGAATAACTTACCGCTAGGCCACTGTGTTTTGATTAACTAATGATATATACCTCGTTTACGTGATTCAACCAATAATTAATTAACCCAGTGCATCCTCTAAATTGATGACATGTTCATTTCATAAAACATTGATTGTTACCTCTGCAGGTGCACGGACTATTACACCTCTCAAGTGAATAGTCCCATCTCTCAAGGACAATATTCTCACATATGCAGATTTTGAATCTTATATTTTTAACCAATTGTTTCATTCAATATTTTCACCTGTGTGATCCACTCAACCTAATTAGTATTTCATAAGACTCTGGTTTCACCTTACAATAATCATATTGCAAAATCACACAACTTAACAAAGCAACTAATTTTCTAGAAGGATAGATGAAAAGATCCAATTAAAAAACAAATACAACTTCAATGCTCATATTAAATATAATGATAGTTCACGTAGCAATTTTAAAGTTGTCAAAACTTTCAAGGACATGTAGAGTAATTTTAGTGAGAAACTAAAAATAGTAATAAAATATGTGAATTAAATAAAAAATCTAAAGTTTTAGGAACAAAAACATAATTAAGCCTTACTCAAATTAAAATGTTTTTTGTTAAAATATTAGATTTCTAATTTTTGTATACATATTGATATTTTATTATAATTTTTGGTGTGAATATTTTAATTGTTAAATTATTAACATGACTCAATACATTTGCATGGATTCAGTGCATACTTTTACATTAATTATCATGTTAATCATTACGATAATAACAATAAACATAATTAATTTTACAAATTAACTTTAATTATTATTATAATAATAAATACACAGTTAATTTTATACAATTTTATAATAATTAAATAAAATATGTATATATAATATATATATGAGAAGTGTCAAGGATGGAGGCAGGATATAATTACTAAAAGAGTGATTAATATTATTTCAAACTTTAAAAACAATAAATATATAGAAACAATTTTATTTAAATCCGATAATTAAAAAAATGGAGGTAGTAAGTAGTAGTAACTAATATGTTTCGATAAAATATTTAAATTTCGCTTATTTTGTAATAATTTTGTGAAAAAAAGTCATTCTTAATTTAACTATTTCTACTTAGGCTTGCATGTGGGTGACGCAATCTGATGCTTAGGCTTGGCACGTCGGTGACGCACTGACGAGATTGTAGCGTGTTGTTTGTTTAACATTATGACTTCATTGTCTGACTATGATTATACAGTGAATAATTTTGAGGAGAAACGTGTTTGTTTCCCTATTTTTTATATAGATATAAATATAAAATTTACAAATATAAAATTTAGTTTCAAACAATTAAAAAGTCAGTTTCCCTCCCACTAACGACCTGTTCATAAATAATCCCTAATCTGTCATTTATAAGAATTTTTTTAATGTTTTTTAAAAGTTACAAGAACTATAATTCTTATTAATATAAATGTTATGATTTTGTATTAACATCATAACACAGTATGCAAAAATTAATTTTAATAATACAAAAGATTAACACAATATCAATCATCATATTTTTAGTGTAATATATTTCATTATTAATATAAACACACGATAAATATTTTTACTTTAATTTTAATTAAAATGTATTCTTATAGGAGTTGTTTAAAAAATAGTAAATATTTTTTATATATTTTTATTAAAAAAATAAAAATTCTCATCAGTTGTTTAAATTTAATTTTGTGACCGTTAAGGGTGGAAGTTGTATCACTACCATTTTTGTTTGAAATTGAAAATAAAATAAGAGAAGAAAAAGTAAAGTTAAAGACAAAGAACACGATAGAAAAAGCAGGATCCTACGACACAAAGACCTATGATTAATGTCCCAGCGCGCGGACGGAATATTCTTCCTTGCTTATATGTTAATTATGTTAAAAAATAATACATTAATACGACAAAAAAACTTTTTTTATATATAATTTTTATATTATTAACACGACATTTTAATTAATTAAATTAATAAATTAAATATATTAAAAAATAATTATTATCAATATATATAATATTAAAATTTCTAATACATATTTAATATATATAAGTTTATATAATAAATTTTATAATAATTAATTTTAATTTAATAATATTTTTTATATATATAATTTTTAACTATAAGTTTACATATAGATGTAAGAAAAATTTATATATGTAAAAAAATATATTATTAAATCAAAATTAATTATTATAAATTTATTATGTAAATTTATATGTATATTAAATATATATTAAAAATTTTAATATATATATATATATTGTTATTAATTATTTTTTAATATAATTAATATATTAGTTTAATTGATTAAAATATTGTATTAATAACGTGAAATTAACCTTTTATAAAAATTTATATAAAATTTAAGGATTATCAATTCGTAAGAGTTATATATAAAAATATTTTTTTATTCTTTTTCTTTTATTGCTAGATGTATTGAATAAAATGTTGGGTGCTGAAATAAAATCCGCCACTGATAAGGCAATGATGATGGTGAAACCTAGGGCGGCCCATTAAATGCTACTGGTTTAGTTTAATGTGGGCCAATTCGTGGCCCATCAAGTGTTATTAGGGTTTATTAATTGCTAATCTAATTGGATTGTTTGTTCATAATGGGTTATATTTCTACTATTTATTTATCCATTTGTATAGCTTAATTTTAAATAACTTATTTAATTATTTGTAGGAAAAACTGAATTAATTTCTTAAATTTTCTTAAATTAATTATTATTCAAAACAGACAAATATTTATTTTAAAGTAATATTTAGATTAATCTTGATTTTTCTAGTTCTAATAATTTTATTTTTGTGGGCTGATCCAGTACACCACGAAGCTAACCCAAAATTGGATAAAATTCGTGCTAAAATATTTTTGTTTCATTTTTATTAATCCATTTCAAGCGTTTTATCTATTTATGTCAACCCATCATCATTCATCAATGAGCCGGAAAGTTCAATTGCTAGTAACCTGAGGCTCGAGCTAGAAGTTCAGCATATAAATATGATCTAATTTGAATCAATTTAAATTATTTTTTCTTAAATATTTTTAATATATAATTTTATCAAAGTATATATATAACATTTTAAGGTTTAATTACTCATTTTAATTTTTTTAGTCGCACAAATTCTACATTTTAATTTCTTTAGTTAAAAATCATTTACCATCCACACACATCATACCATTTTAATGTCTTTTAAATTAATTTCTATACTTAGTATTTTTAATATTTTTTAGCTCTTAGTGTCTAAACTCACAGAGATTAAAATAAAATAGTATATATAATGATTTTGAAGTATACAAATCAAAAGATAAAATTCATACAAGGACCAAATGCATAATTAAATCAAATTTTAATATATAAGTTTAAGAATTGTCTGATGCAGGTAGCCCAATATCAATGAATGAGATATGGCAAATTTAAGAGACTAACTCAATCTCACACAATTGATATGGTAGTGAATATTTATAAATCGCTTTAGTTCTATAAAGACATTTTCTTTTTACTTTTTTATTTATAAAATTTTAAATATTATTAGAAAATTAATTTTGAACTCTCTAAGATTTTAAATGACGAAATAAAGTTTTAAGAATATTTAATATTTACTCTTTTGCCATATTTAATTTACCCATCTTACCATTTTATAATAACTATAGCAATCAAATTCTCCAATAGTCAAGATAAATTTTATTACATATTAGAATCCACTTTTTAAATTTCTACTCACTTAAATTATTCTCTCAAGAGTCTCTCCTTTAATTATTAAAGATTCTAAATTTCATTTTTACCTCTTCAATTTCAACGTTGATGGAAGTTCATTACAATTATTTTCATGTTTTATTTTTTCTCTCTGGTGATGATTTAACATGTGTATACGTCTGTCAATTCTTTTTTGGATTAAAATTTAAAAGTTTACAAACACAAAAAGTTAATCTGTTTTATTTATTTACGGTAAGCTACTCCTTATAGCTTCCAATTATTTATTTATCGGTAAGCTACTCCTTATAGCTTCCAAAAATCATATAAAAAAATTGATACTTTTGCGTTTTATAAAGATACATAAAACGTAGAAGTATCACTTTTGTTACTTTATCATGCATCGAACAAAGAAAAAGTCAATTGCACTATTTTTTTTCCATCATCTATGATAAAAATCTCACAAACAAAGACTTATAATAATGAAGAAAAATAAGTAATAATTAAAAAATGAATTTGATTAACAATCTCAAATAATAAAAAGTAAAATATTTATTACGATTTTATATTTAAATTTAATATCGGTTAAAAATGAATGAATGTCGACTAAACCGCGTTACAGTATTGCTTTTACTACTACATATTTTATTTTTCTTTTGTCAAGAGTGTTTTCCAGTGAAGTGACGTTTGGCAGTGTCGTTTCTGCAACTGTGATTACACGCGTCCGTCCCATTTTGAGAAGCGATTCTGGGTGGAAGCAGCGGATAAGTCGAGAAGTTTCGAGAACTTTTACAAAATATCTTTGGCACAGCAGAGTGACAAATGGCAGAATCTTCTGACACTCTTCACCCATCAAAAAAAATCTTTTCCCTTTCTCTCTAGAATCTTCCTCATCCCCTACCTTAAATTGCTTCTACCCTAAGCCCCAAGTAACGTTTCACTCATTCACATTCACACACTCAATGAAGGGAGTTACAGTGAAAGTTGAAGAAACAATGGCGTATGCTAATGCTGCTTCAACTAGCCCAACAACATCTTCAAACCTCTCCCCGCAACCCATGGAAGGGTTGCACGAGGTGGGTCCCCCTCCGTTTCTCACCAAAACCTTCGACGTGGTGGAAGACCCATCCACCAACGACATCGTTTCGTGGAGCAGATCCCGCAACAGTTTCGTCGTTTGGGACTCTCACAAGTTCTCTACCACCATCCTGCCTCGCTACTTCAAGCACAACAATTTCTCCAGCTTCGTACGACAACTCAACACCTACGTAAGCATCATTCTTCTCTTCCTCGTACTTACTTTACCGTGTTTCTATAACTGACTGTGAATTCTAACAACTAACATTGGTGCAGGGTTTTAGAAAAATTGATCCTGACAAGTGGGAGTTTGCGAACGAAGGGTTTTTGGCGGGGCAGAGGCAATTGTTGAAGACGATAAAGAGGAGGAGGCACGTGACAGTGACACAGACACAGTCACACGAGGGAGGAAGTGGGGCTTGTGTTGAATTGGGGGAGTTTGGGTTGGAAGGTGAGATGGAGAGGTTGAGGAGAGACAGGACAGTGTTGATGGCTGAAATTGTGAGGTTGAGACAACAACAGCACAACTCGAGGGAGCAATTGTTGTCCATGGAGACTAGGTTGCAAGCCACTGAGAAGAAACATCAACAGATGATGAATTTTCTGGCTAAAGCACTCAACAACCAGGCTTTTATTCAGCAGTTTCTTCAAAGGAATGCTCAGAACAAAGAGTTGCAAGGTGCGAGAAGAAAGAGGAGACTAACTGCTACCCCAAGTGTGGAGAATTTGCAGCAAGATCATTTCGCTTTGTCAATTGAAGAAGGATCGGCTACTATTGAGTCACAGATGGAGTCTTTTTTCTCAGCTGCGTGTAATGATCCGTTAGAATCAAACAGTGAACTCAAAGACCCAATATTGAGTTCAGTTCCAGTTGCAAGTGGGAGTAATTTGGGGGAGGTGAGTGATTCTGTTTGGGAGGACTTGCTGAACCAAGACTTGGTTGCTGGGGACCCTGAAGAGGAAGTTGTGATTGGTGATTTTTCACAAGTTGATGTTCCTGTGGAGGATTTGATTGCGGATGCTGATGAGTGGAGTGAGGATTTGCAGAACCTTGTGGATCACATGGGTTATCTTGGGTCCAAACCGTAGTGGAAAGGAAGGATTTTCATTATCTAGGGGGTTCAGATAAAACTTTCCCCTTTGAACCGTGGTGGTATTATTTCATAAGGCTTCATTGTTTTTTTGTTGATATTTGTCGTTTGATAATTTCTGTGATTGTAATTGATGTAGAATATTGGATGGTTCTATATGCAGCAGCGAAGATGGTAATACTAGTTGAAGAAGTGGTCGACAGATATTGCCTCATTATCCGTATCCTTTGTAAAGAATATGATGTTTTGTGAATAGCTGAGTATTCGTTGTGCTAGTGATGATGCTATTTTTACTCTTCTGTTGCCCAGTTTATAACTACATTGTACATTTTTGCAGGGTAGGTTACTCAAAAGCAGATGTTCAATGGGGTGTGATCGACTGGGAAAAGAAGTAGTATTAGTCTAATCATAATTTGTTGGATTCTCAAATTTTCAGTGTTGAGGGAGGTTGTAGTAAGATCATTTGATTGATTCTTGTACGGTGGCTGATTCCATAGTGGAACATCAATTAACAATTCTTTGCTTACCAGTCATCTCACCTGATTTAATAGAGGAATAAGCATTCGTCTCCCTTTTCAACTTTTATTTTGTTCAATTATTTGTAATCATTGAGTTCTGTTGCTCTTTCTGTTAAAAGGTTATGTTGGGTACTTTTTTTTTTTTTTTTTTACTGAATGTTGGGTAATTTCTGAGATATTACTCCATCTCTATCTATGAACATTTCAATTCTTCTAATTACCAAGTCAGTCCTTAAGTTCATGTAATAGCATACACACTTTACTATTGTATTTGCATTTCATAAGTTTTTTTTAATTCTGTTCAATCAATCTATGACAGACTTTAATTTTGTTTCTATTTCTTATTACTATTAGTTATAGACGTCAGAAAATCTATAATGTGTGGTACACGATGGTAAAGCATCTCCAATAACCGTCTCCCATAGAAATTTTTTAAGTAAATTTTTAAAGTTTTTTTTTTTTTAGTTTTCCCGGTATCTATTGTGGTCTTCATAAAGTAAGAAATTCATCTATTGTGTTCTTCCTAAAGTAAGAAATTCATATATAATTTCAGTTCAATAAAAAAAATTTAAGAAATTTGTATATTAAGAAATTTATATACATTTTTATTCTAATGATACTTTTTTATTCTACTCCAGTTTATAAATATTTTTTTTATTGATAAGAAATAATTTCTTGTAGAAAGTATATATTTTATTTTTAAGAAATTTTCTGTCACTTATTTCAATGATGAAAATTTTTAAGAAACAGTTATTTCATTGAAGAAATTCTCAAAAAAAATTACATGGGAGAGCTTCTAAGCTAGCTCCTTAAATATATGAGATAATTTTTTTATTTCTAGATGTTGTCTCTTAGTTGAGCTATGACGATATTTTGCGGGTAGAAAAAAAGTAACAGTAGGTTATTGTTAGGCTTGGGTCATTGTTTTGACCTTTAAAAATTGATTTAATTTAATGATGGTGTTAAAACTTGGTTATTCATTATAAAAACGAAGACTTATTGAATATTAATTTTAGTTATATCATTATATTACAAACTTAAATAAACGTTTTATTAAATACAATTTTGGAATTATACTAACGGGTACACAAACTTTTGTTTTAAAGTGTTAATATTACTTTTTTTATTATGTTTTATAATTATTTTGCATTTTTCAATAGAAATGTCACTGTTCTATTAATTTTTTAATTTTAAAATGATTAAATGTCATTATTATTCTATTATGTTTCGCAATTATTTCGCTTTAATATATTATGTTTTAAAAATTTTATTTTGATTTGTTATATTTTTTAAATTATTATTTTGGCCATTTTTTAATTTTCATTAGAAACATTAATGTTAGTCAATGTTGTAAAATTTAAAATAATTAAGTTAAGATAGTGATGGTTAAAACCACCATTATCTTTTTTATTTTAAAAAGTTAAATATCATTAAGTAAATGAAGAAAAAGTAGAGTTTCTTCTCCTTCGGCGGCTCCATCCCTTGTTGTCGACCAAAAAAGACTGGTGCCTCGCCCTTGCTTTCGTCTCCGTCGCAACCTCTTTATGCGACTGAAATTGTCACCTCACCTAATGACAACAATTGTCTCATCATCGTGCCAGCAGCAACACATTGACGAAGGCAAAGAAGAAGATAGACAACGTCCGGTTGCAGATGAGGTTTGATCAATCGAGTCGGTCAAAAGCATTTTCCAATGAAATGCACCATTTGACCCCTCTATGCACTACTCGTCTTCGCTCAGACTAGTTGTAGATGTTGGATGAAAAATCTTCCATTTGTTTGGCCTAATCATGTGCAGCAATGGAGGTCTTGCTTGCTGACCTAATAAAGAGTCACATTGTAACTTCCTCGTTTAGATCTGGTTTAACTGGTGAGTTAGGGTCATGTTTTTATCTTTCGTTGAAGTTAATCCTTGCTCTAATCTCCCATGCTTTTGTTTCAATAACATAGTTGTATGAAATGTTTTGGTTTTCTAGTGAGTAGTATAAGAATTTTTTGTATTTCCAGCAAAATTATGTGTTGACATCGTTCATTCTTTGTAGATATGAAAAAATAGGAAAAAATGATGATTTTTTTAGTTGTTTATTGATTTAAAATAAAATAAAGATAGTGGAGGTTTTTAACCTCCATTATGTAAAGTTAATTATTTTTTTTGCTCAATGTCATTTTTGATTCATTATGTTTCACAACTAATTTGCTTTGCTATATTAAGTTTTAAAAGTTTCATTCAGGTCTTTTATGTTTTTGAAATGTATAATTTTTTATCCTTTTTTAAAATTTAAAAGTTAATAAAACACTAATGTTTCTAATAAAAAACTGAAAAATGATCAAAATAACACATTTAAAAAACATAAAGAATCATAATAAAACTTTTAAAACTTAATATAACAAAGTAAAACAACGGTAAAACATAATAAATCAAAAGTGACATTAATTTTTTTTTAAATATTAATTTCGTATGATTGAGATTTGTTTTAAAGCAATAAATTGTTGTTTCTTATGAAAACATTTTTTTGAATTTTATTAATTACTTATGATTGAGAAGACTTTTGTAGATAAGATAATTAAAATTGAATAAATATGATAACTTGAAACCTTCATCCCAAGACTCAAAGTGTTGAGGAAGCCAGGGACTTTAATGTATTAGACATAAAAAATTCACTTGGGCTTAATCACCCAAGCCACCGCCAAACCAACAACATGATGGTGTGATCCAAATGACACTTGGCACCAAAAAATCTACATGCCACAACAGGGAAGACGCCCGACGCGACACAAACAAAGATTTAGATCTAGGGTGGTGAAGGAAGAACTGAGGGGTAAGAAGGTCCTTTCCAGGATGTGTCGGAACCAATATATCAACTCCCAATGTGTTATTAGGATATTTACCCATGGAGGAGTGCCCGGCCCATTCAAAAGTCCCCTACCCAGTCCGCTCGCTTAATCGGGAATAACGTAAATAACTATTAGTAACTACTATTTTTATAAATTTATAATTGTGATAAAAGAACATGCATATTATAAGAGAAAATAGTTACTATATGTTGACGGTATTGGAATAATTTTATACATGATGATAAATTATTATGCATGAGATATTTATTAATTTTTAGAATTATTTAAAATGTCACACCAATTGATAATTTCAGATTAGCTGACAGTGAATTTTTTTTTACAATAATAGTTAATAGCTATTAAACTCATATTACTATGAATTATGATGATATTACAACTCACTTTATTATAACTCATTTGCTGTGAGTCCTCAAAATCTTTCAGTTTTTCTTTTTCTTACTAGAGACTTTCGGTACTAGAGAGGATTTACTTTTCATATCAATCCATTTATGAGGTTAGTTTCTTTTAATTATTTTTTTTATAAGTATGAATATGAGAGGTTGAACACTTATCAAGTTGTTAAGAGACTAGGTTATCTGTCAATAATTTCACATTATGTTTATTATCCCAACACATATTATTTATTATATATATATATATATATATATATATATATATATATATATATATATATATATATGTTAACATTTTAATCCGAATATAAACTTGCCTAAGGCTTCAAAATTTGTAAAACATGCCTTGTTTAAGGCATTCTTTTAAGATTGATTTAAAGAAATAAATTCTATCAATAATTTATTTTTTTACATAGACGGATCTAAAAATTCAACCTCTAAACATATATTTAAAACAAAGCGTAATTATATATTAACTATCCTACTCCATGTCAGACTTTTATTCTTTAATTTGGTATTTGACCACCGAAATGCAATCACATCATCGTGGTGGTAGGTTCCTACGAAATTTTGCCGTCCAGAACAAAGATGTGCTCAAACAAAAAGGCAGGCAAATTTGGCCCCCATCCTACCAAAAATGAAAGCAAAGATATTCATTATCCAACCGCCCCCAAAAAATAAAACATAAAATAAATGAATGTGAAAGAGATGAAAAACTAGTACCAAGATTATTAAGAATAAAAAAGTACCAAGATTATTAAATAAAATTCATGTTATTTTTTTAAAACATAGAACAAGACTTATTCAATAAAGAATGAATTTAAACTATTTTGTCTTTTTTAATCCTACCATTTATTTAATTATAAAATATTTTTTTTATCAAAGTTAATTATAAATGAATTAAAATCTATTAAATACTAAAAAAAATTAATTTATAATTAACTTAATAACTCTATTAATCATAATTATTGGTCAATAATCAAAATCGCTAATTTATAAAATTAAAAGAATCAAATGCTAGAATTAAACATCAGAAGGACCAAAATCGTAGATTTAAAAAAATAAGAAGATAAAAATTACAATTTAAATTAATTAAATGGCACGAATTAACCAAACATTAAATATTACATCTCATTTTAAATTGTAAGTTTAAAACAATTTTACAATGACTCAACCAAGAACTATATAATAATTACAAATTTCTAGGTCATGTAATTTACTAATTATTAAATAATGTTAAATAAATAATAAAGTTGTGACACCCTCTACCTCGATATACATATTTATATAATAAAATACATAAAAATATGAAATTACATAAAATGAGATTTTATTCAATGAAATAAAAGAGTTCACATGGGTAAAAGGTTCACATTCACTTCACTATTACCAAATAAAACTTGTCATAAATATTTTCGGCTCAAAACTCATGACCCAATATCACATCCTATCAAAGCATTGTATCCTGATGTCCTCCAGCACAAGGTTCCTTAAAGCAATCCACCTAATCATCTGCTTCCACGAACACAAGGTTCGAGATCGTCACAAGATTCAAACACAAAGAGCACACGGAGAGTGAGTTATTACATTCCTAACTAATAGAGAGAAATGTGATAACATATTGATATACATATCATATAAATGAAATACACTTTACTTAAATACATCTCACGTCATTCCACCACTTGTCACGTAACATCATATATCAACACAATACGTCTCATTCCTAACTAATAGAGAGAAATGTGATAACATATTGATATACATATCATATAAATGAAATACACTTTACTTAAATACATCTCACGTCATTCCACCACTTGTCACGTAACATCATATATCAACACAATACGTCTCATTCATTTTCACATCATTCACGTACTCAAAGATCAAAACACAATATCACTCAACCAATCAATATCGATCAATACACAAGCGTTATGTAATAGATATACTAAGACTCAATCCTATATGCAATGTGATATCATGTCGGTGAAAAACCTCGTCAGGCGCCTAGAAGTACATGACAAGACAGATCACACATTGGTAAGTCAGGTCACTCTCATTAGGTAAAATCACAGGGAGACTATTCAGGGTCATATTATTTGGCGAGAATGCTCAAACCATGTGGGATCGACACATGCTTAAAGGAGCACTCAAACCAGGTGTATTTATCCCCAAGGCTTATACTCCGAATAGTCCGTCAGTACCTCTCCCTCCTGATTCAGGTCCAACCTAGAAAACATTCTAGCACACAAACTTTATCTATCAACTGTACAAAACACTCGACTCCTCAATTGTTCTCAAAATAATTTTAACTCGTTGCGTCTCAAAGTGATTAAACTCGTTAGGTTTCCACAGTGGATCCTATCACAATACTCGTTGCACATTAACTCGTCACCCTTAAAAGGTCTTACAGTCGTGTGATTGTATGGTTCATAGCTCACAACTTAATACACATAACATGTCAATACACACGTGTGATATTACAATTTAACACATACTCAACTTGTCACTTACACATAGTTCATCACACTTTCGTAATCCCAAGACAATACATTATCACGCCTCATGCATTATATACATGTCACACAATAATAATATTAATATGTTATGTTCATATGATTAAACCCCTCAAACAATTTCACATAATTATATCAAAATCAAAGGAATCAAAATCATAGTTCAAAAACATGAAAACACTAAGAACACTTAATTTTATCAACTAATTCGTGTCAGGGCATCAATTAGTCCGTCAAACACAACAATCTCATAATTATAATTGTAAAGGAAGAATCATGATACAGTAAACATCCCAAAATAAATTTCAATTTGATCCTCTAAGGATCCCTACACATGTTCATTTTAACCCTAACTGCGATAAACTCATCCCTTACCTCTAAGCAGGCTCACGTGTGTAGTTTGACAGTGATAACAGTGTCTCTAGCGGTTTCCCAAGATTCCTCAAGCTTTTCCTCTGGTTTCTTTGCTAGGGTTTCCAAACTTTAGAGAGAAGGAGAAGAAAAAAGAGAGCTATGTGGGAGGGACATTTCTCTCACAAAAGACATTTTTTTGGAAATCCCAACGGTAGGGTTGTTCCAAAATGAGTTCCGAACCGTATATTCAAATTTCAAAATGATCTGATGGTTAAAGAGTTTGGGATCATAGTTTTACTGGGATAGTTTGAATATATGCGAGAAAAAAGAACTATGTGCGAGAGACATTTCTCTCACCACAGATATTATTTTGCAAATTCCAATGATGGGAATGTGAAAAAATAAGTTCCAAACCTCATGTTTAAATTTTACTACGATCCAACGATTAACGAGTCTGAAATCGTAGTTTTACTGGGATACATCTGGATATATGCAGGAAAATAGAGCTACGTGCGAGGGATATTTCTCTCACCACAAACATTATTTCACAAATTCCAACGGTAGAATTTGCGAAAATGAGTTCTAAATCCAATGTTCAAATTGCACAATGATTCATTGGTTAACAAGTTTGGGATCGTAGTTTTACTATAACAGGTTTGAGTGTATGTGAAAAAAAAGAGGATTTTAGGAGAAAGAGAATGAAAGACGGATTTGAGAAGAAGAAGAGAGAGCATAGATACTTATCGACCTAATATTTTTTTATGGTCAGAGTACTCTCAGCCTATTATTTATTCTATTTTCTTATAAAAAAAGGAACTTTATTATACTCTTTATCAAACAAATAAATAAAACATCTTTTTTTCTTCATTTCCTAAAACACGTATTTTTTTATTTACCTCAAAAACATTATTTTAATCAATAAAACAATTTCTCCTTATTTATTTAATTATAAAAATCTCATTATTTTCCTAAAATTTTTATTTATTTTTAAATAAAATTATTTTTAATTTATTTTACAAAAAATGGGATGTTACAAAAGTAGTATTGGGGCCAATTTAATTAGTTGCATAGTATAATGTCCTAGACAAATCACACTAGAATGAGAGAGATTCAAGAGACTCTTAAGTATGAGACTGTACAATTGAAGATGTCTTAAATGTATTAATTGATATTATTTATATCAATAAAATACATATACTTTTTGGTAGTCTATCATTTAAGAACTCTATAACTAGGCATACTTGAATTGAAGTAATTATAAGATAAGTGACATTTTGAAAAGTTTCTAAAGACGTGTGAGTGAGGATAAGAGATGTTGAAAAAGTGTTATATATGGAGGGTTTTAATTGAGTGAAGTATCACTGAGTAAAGTGTTATAATGCAAGAATCATCGAACAATCGACAATCAGGAACATTTTTTATCGTACATGTGATCTTTTACCATCTATGGTGAAATTAGATCAAAATTAATAAGTTTTCTCAGTTTTTTTAAGATTTTAGTTGGTGTTATTCAATTATTGATATTTTATTTCAATTTATTACAGTAATATTGAATTAAAAAAAACTGAAATAAATCTCAATAAATTCTTTAGTTATAAAATTTAAAATACATTAAAATTAAATACTAACTCATTTATGATGTGATGTTAATGTATATATAATTAGTTTTATATTAGTTTAGATTAACATTAACATCACATCATATCTATACAGAGCACTAGAGGTATTTTTAACGTCAAAACACACGTATCTTTGAATGTCATGATCATTTAGAGTTTTGGATAATTTTGACTTTTTAGTAAAATTAATTGAATTTAAAACATATATAATGTCATTGTTGTTAATAAAGTTATCTTCCACCAAAATCACAGAAAAAAAATAATAATGAAAATACGGATCATTGCCGTCAGTGGAATTCAGAGGGAAGGGGGTGGAACTCGGTACCTCCATATCATTTTCTACTTTGTTTATATATATTTATTTTATCTCTTTTAATTTTTTAAAAAATAGAGGAAAAATGAGTTAAAATAAAAGGATTAAAATCCCTTTCATTCTTTTTAGTTCTAATTCTAATATTCAAAAGAGTTTGAAACAACAGAAGGCAAAATGATTTATAACTTTTAGATTATATTGATTATATATTATCTTAAAACTTTATGTTAATTCTCATCTCTTCTATTCCTATTTATAAAAATAAAAACACTATACTATTTATATCTTTTTTCCTTTTTTCCTCTTATAAACTAAATGAACCTTCCTTTTCTTCTCTGCATTTCTTCACCTCTCACTTTCTCTTAAACAACTAAACAAGAAAACTTTATCTTATTCTCCTTTCTTTCTCCCCTTATATCTACCAAACAGATCATGTTAAGCATTGTTAACTCATGAATGCAATGGACCAAAGAAATATATGTATAAATGGCGCACTTTGTCGAGTGACGACAACCATCGTTAACAGAACCTTCAGCATTCGGCGAAGAATCATGAATCCAATACCCACGTGAAATTGAATTTGAGACTCCAAGTGAGGCTAAATAACATGTTCTGTCGATAAAAAATCCTTCTTTACGGCGAAATTTTTTTACCAAAAAAATTAGGAGAATATCGTGACACTAGCAAAGGTGGATAAATATAGCTAGTAATAAAATGCATGTCTTTCAACTAAGAAAATTAGCACGTGCACAGGACACAATATTTTAAAAAATGAATACTATAAGTAATAAAGGAACATGCCTTTAAGCAAATTAATATATACATAAAACCATGTCCATTAAAATGTTATCGTGAAACTTTTTAAATGTGTGTACATTATATACCCTTTATCTAAATTTTGTCTTTGATGAATTCACTAGCTCGTAATTTTTCATCAATAGGAAATTTTAGGAAAAACTGTGTATTTAATTCTACTTTTTTTTTTGTCAAATTCCTAATAAAAATTTAAAATTAATTAAGCTAAACCAAACCAAACTATATTTTTAAAAATTTAAATAATGTTTTAAACCAATTAATTGGTTTCCTTTTTTTGATAATCAGTTTGGTTAAATATTTTTAAACCCAGCATTTCTTTTTCACAAAATGAAATTATTTTTAAAACCAGTTTAGGAGCAGTTCAAGAAAAACTAAATTAGATTTGAAAAAAAATGGTTTAATTTTGAAATCCAATTCACACAATTTCACATACTAGCTTCAGAATCAGATTTGGTTTAGTTTTATGTAAAATCAAACCATACTCCTTCCTACTGTTTAATTTATGAATTTTAAGAAAGAAGTTTGTTCCAATAGAACATGATATGGTTATTAGTCAACATGTTGAAAAATTAATTAAAAACACATTTTTTCAACTAAATTTTACTTCTCTGCTATACAATAAGGTTAAAAAATATGTTATTCTTACTTTGTTTTTTCGATAACTTTTACAAAACTTTTTCTCTTTATCATCACATTATCTAATCAAACACTTCTCTAATTTTTATGTCTTCCTCCTTTATTTTAGAAAGTATTTTGATAATGTTAAATGAAAAAAAAAATACTATATGCAAGATATATATGGGTGGGTGGGGGGAGGGATTAAGTCATATATAGGTTTTTTCCCATTTGTCTCCGATAAGATAGATAAATAGTATATAATAACGGGAAGAAGAAGAACACGTCTCTTGGTTTCAAACATTCTAATATTCATATATTTATATATTTATATGATGTTTCTATTTCTCATTCACTCTGTCTTTTATCACTTTATCTATCACTTATGGCATTATGACATATTTCATTTCGTTCTTCGTGCCTTTCACCAGATTGATATACCTAGCAAGCGTGTATCTGTTCAGCACCAATCCATGGTCTGAAGAATATTTGCGGTAGAATTTGAAATTTCTGATGATTTTTTATTCATCTATCAAGTTTCAGTAATTACTTGTAAGGATTCTTACGCTTTAAGTAGTACGTAAAAGAGACGATGAATTATGTGTAAAATTAGAGCGTGTTTAATTTTTACTTGTTAAGCATACTTAAAAGTTATAAGACCCTCCTAAGATATAGATTGGTGTTCAGTGTGTTATGACGTGTTATTAAATAGTGCCCCTGAATTGAATTCCTTAATTTGTGGGTGCCCATTACTAACAATCCTAGGTCATGATGCAGTATCTCGCATTCTCCTCGCCTCTATTCTAGTTCTGTACATATAATATTGTCAAGAAGGTTCTGGAGTGACCTGAAACATTTCCCTGTGGTCCAATAATAGTTAATTGAGCCTGATACGTGTTAGCATGTTTGGTTAAATAGGCCTACAACAGTATCATTTTTCAATATTTTATTGATAATAATGGTCATAATTAATATATAAACTATTCTTATAACTGTGTGTGACAACGTATATTCAAAGTGGATTCCACAGCAAACAGAAAGCATAAATGCTGATCAAAACAACCAAATTAAGTAGAAGAGGGTTCATACTTGATGGTGAGTCTTATATACTGTATATATTATCCCTGTAGTATTTAGGCTAAGGATAAAGCAATTAATTATCTGAGCTATCGGTGTCGTGAATAAACCACGCCTCATTTTCATGCCTGGGTATAGGAATAGGATGCATAGTGGATAGTGTTGACTGTGTGTTCCGATTCAGGTGAACGTGCATTTATACCCCCACCCACACACTCTCAGAAATTAAAGTCCACAAGTAGTAACACTCAACACATGCACGAGCTGCACTAGGTATAGTATCTTTTCAACCGAAAAGGATGCCTCCTCCCAATGCTAGCTAGCTAAATTATTATTTATTTTTTCCTTGCCATGAAAACCCATAATAAATAAAAAGAAGATCTTTTTATTATTATATGACGAAAAGAATGAAGAAGGAAACGGATTGGATACAAGGGTATCTAATTCGCACATGTCATCATTCAAATAAAGACAAAACCCCATCTCTCATCCACTCCTTAATACTACTATATAGTCTCAACCTCAACCAGGAGGCATCAAGAGTCCCCCCCAAAACCAACCAACCAAATTAAAGCCTCACTCTCTTTCTCTTCATTTGTAGATTCCTATACTGTTGCAAGGAAAATAAAACAAAGATAGTATATACATGGTGGTGTTCATGGATTATTTGGAATGGTTGTTTGCAATTCCAAGTGTCCCTTCTGCTTCAGCAATGTTCACCCTGCTTGCTTTAATTGGAGGATTGTTGGTTTATCTGTATGCACCCTATTGGGGGTTAAGGAAGGTTCCAGGGCCACCATCTCTGCCCCTTGTAGGACACCTTCCCTTGCTGGCAAAGTATGGTCCTGATGTGTTCTCAGTCCTCGCCAAGCAATATGGTCCTATTTACAGGTTAGTATGCTTACATGTATTTGGTGCAACATATATAGTCAATTGATGATTAATTTGATAGTATATATTTATGCTATTTTTCTTCCCCGGCTTTCATTGGATTGATAACAGAAAAGGGTCGTTAGTCTTGATTGGATATCGATCTTGTTGTATTTATGTCCATTCAAATGCCTCAAACTCCTTTTGGAGAATGATATGATCTTAGGCAGAATCACGATGGCAGACTAAGGTTGGTTGGTTGAGTCTTGTGTGTGGTTTTGGTATTGCCCCGGAGGAACTAGCTACAAATATTAAAAAAGTGATTATTATATGATCCAAGTGTCCTACTTGTTCTTGTTTACTCAGATGCTTGCTTGCTTCCATACAATAAACTGAAAAAGGGCCCAGCGCCAGCGTCGTATGCTTTGATGTCTTTCTCGACCCGGGCAATAAAACCGAATATGTTTAAGAGAAAATATTTTATGTTGTAAAACTATTTTATTTCATCATCTAACTATAAATTGTTATATCATCTAATCACAAATAATATAGACTTATAATATATAATACTTTCCTATTCAATGAAAATCTAAAACTGTTATGCACATTTTGAGTATATAATTTATTTTCTATTTTCTAATATTTTTTTGTTATTAAGCGATTTTTATATGAAGCCGCCAAATAAACAGTGCTGGATTGGGAATAAGATCTCTATAACTTAAGAGTGTCGATAAATGCCTACTTTGGAGAGAAATTATCATATGTAATAGTGTAATACGATTCTCAACAATTTTTACATGATGTATAATTGATTATTTATTAAATTTTTAAATTAAAAACTTAATTAAATGTTACATAGAAATTAATTGAAACTATTATGATCATAGACAATCTCTATATGAGTAACTCAATTATGTATCATGTATAGATTAACTGAAACTATAAAAATATAAGGTGGTAGCCCTAGAAGACCTAAATCATATAATAATTTATCCATTGTTAAGGGTGGGAAGATGACAGTAAAAAAAAAAAAGTGGCAAGATGCATGGGAGATATGAAGAAAAAATGTAGAAAGAAAGTGATAAATGTTAAAAGTAATTCAATAGAAAAAGAAATGAAAAGATATAAAGAAAATGGAGTAAAATTGATATGGATCGGAAAAGAAAATGTCTATTTTGTAAGAGTTTTAGATATAGTAGGTGAAAAAAGAGTACAAAAACTTATTAAATACACGTGGATGTGTTATATTGGTTATTTGAAAAGTTATATAATTTGTGGAAATAAAGAAAAGAGTTTTGGATGGGCGTTCGTGCAATCTGTTTTCGTAACAAACAGGATTTCCAAATTTATAATTTTTCATCATTTAATAGGTCCTACCACGATTGATAAATAACTACTCCTCCTAAAACAGGAGTATTATGTATTCTATTGCATCCTGCAAGGATATTATTGGTCCTTGGTGCTCATAAATTGTAGGTTCCCTTTATGTGAAAATTTCTTGGAGTGACTACCGTTAAGCAAATCATTTCGGAATCCGAGCTAGTTATTAATGTCCCACGATAAACAAAAATTACTATTTAGGCAATCTATCTATCAGCCTCTCCTAAAATAATTCCTTTTGTTCATAAAATTTAGATTTGGTGTATTGTTAATATAAAAATTATATAGACATTTAAGAGAATATATCATAATGTTAATTAATTATAATTAGTATAAAACCTTCTTACATATTGTACCAAAACAACAACTTTTAATATTATTGACATTACATTAAAATAAATTATCATAGTTAAGGTCTTAAGCTTTGCTTATATTGTGTCTTTTTAAGGCTTTAAGCACAAAAAGTATGTTTATTCCACATTTCAAGTTTATAAAATTAAGCTTTATATATATATTTGTTAAAAGTATTTAGTTATTCTAGCAAGACATTATAATTTAATATATTGTATATGGCATGTATTGTAACCATAATTCCAACAGCTAATTATTTACACAATAACATTTATCATCTAACAAAATATTAATAAACTAATAATTAATATTTATTGATAAAAAGACACACTCAACAAATAGTGCCAGCAGTGCATGCTAGATGATAGAAGTGAAAAGTGGAAAAAATGAAGAATAATCAGCACTGATTATCAGTCATTTTTAACAACTCTTTTTTTCTTTTTTTATTCTTATTAAGCAGCACGTGCTAAGTTTCATAAAACCTTTTGGGGTTGGCGCTTCACACATATATACTAGCTAGTAGTTAACAGTAGCTGTTTTTTCTTAGTTGAGCTGATTCTTTATTCCATGATTTTCCTGGTTATGGTTGTAAATGATGTTCTTATTATTTATTGGTGCAGATTCCATATGGGAAGACAGCCACTAATAATTATAGCAGATGCAGAGCTTTGTAAGGAGGCTGGAATAAAAAAATTCAAAGACATTTCAAACAGAAGTATTCCCTCACCAATTTCTGCTTCCCCTCTTCACCAAAAGGGCCTCTTCTTCAGCCGGTATGCAAATTATGACCCAACAGCTTTCAATAATAGTAATGTTATTTCTACAATTTGGTAGTGTTTGCCAAGTAATTTCAGCAGTTATAAACAACTTTAACTAACTTATAAGTTAATTTGACTAAAATTATATTTTCTTAAATAATCACTTACTTTTCATATATTGTAGAATGAGAATTTAAGTTATACAATTTCATTTTATTTTCCTTTTATAGCAAAAAAATATTTTCTCTCTTTTTTATCATCCCCAATAATTATTGATGTTTTTGAAATGATTTTTCTAATCAAAATTTTTAATCTTCACATGTCAAGCCCATTGGGGGAAAGAAGTATAAACCAAACAGGAAAATTAACACGGGTGCTGGTGCTTTTTTTTCCCCCTTCAAAACTAAGATAATTAGCAATGATTATTTTCCTCCAAATATGAGAGGCATGAAGTGACATCAAGTTATACAGTATACTAGTAATATTTCTCTGTTAATAATGCCATAACATGAAAAAAGTGGTAGCACGTTGTGTTGGAGTTACATCAAACAATTATGCCAAATGCTATTATATGCATACAGCATGGTATTGAAGATGAAAAGAATGAATGAGAATGAGATTAAAAAATATAATAATTATATAACATTTTTTTATTATATTTCTTATTTGTCTTATATTTTTCTTTCCTTTCAATTTTATCTTTTTTACATGTTCTATTTAATCTGTCTTGTAACTATAGAAAAGGGTCATAAAAATATAATATATCAAACAAAAGAATAACTTTAATTAAATCCGATATATCCCCAATTAATGATGATTCAATATATTATAAATATATGAGTAATTTATATCTGTAGTCAATTTATCATGCATAAATACATGACATTTTACTGGTTCAGCACAGAAGTTATTATGCAATTATTTGTAGACTTCTTGCCAAAAGAAGTTGTAATTTTAAGCTGGATCAATTTTAGACTTTTAATTTGTGAATTAGACAAAATAAATCAGAATTTGAGCCTTAAAAAATGTGAGTATGTAGATAGGAAATTAATGCATCACCAGTTTTTTAAGAACTGCAGAAAATCTTAGCTAGGTATAATTTTATAACTTTGAGCCAAGCAATAATTGGACTTTGAACCCTGTATAAGATGTTTTGAAACAGCAGATGATCGTAATGCAAATGTAAAACGTTGCCTGTTTAGCAAATAAATACAATAGTACGTTAAACAATCCTTTCAATAATTAAAAATGAAGGTACAAAAGACTACCACATGCATTAACAACGGCTGATAAGAGGTTTTACGAAATTCTTACAAAGAGAAATTATTAATTTCAAGAATCAAATGTAAATGTTACTGGCAAAGTGCTACAACGGCTGATAAGAGGTTTTACAAAATTATTACTAAGAGAAATTATCAATTGCAAGAATCAAATGTAAATGTTACTAGCAAAGTGCTAGAATTTTTTGTTGAAAATAAATAATTAGTCTATGTAATGTTACTCGTTTTACCGCTTTATTTTATATATATATATATGGATTTTAAGTTTTATCTTTATACCTCAGTCAAAAAAAACTTTTATCTTTGTAATTCTTAATAAATGTTGATCTTTGTTTTCCATGAAGAACTTATTTATTTCTAATAGTGTTTAATTGACAAATCATCATTGCTTAAGGGAAAAAGGTTAATACAGGTAAAAGCATAGGAGTCAACATGCCAATAACTAAAAGAAAGGGGGTGGGGAATAAAGTAAAACTACATGAGTTAACTATTAATTTTAACCACAATCTGTTTTGGTAATGTCACCACCGAGTAAAAATTGTATGATGCACACAAGTGAATCACATGAAATTTTAACGGATCTGCCTTTAAGTTGTACAAAAGCTATTCTTTAGATACTGGTTTCTACTTTCTAGTGGTCCACTAAGTTGAATATCATTTTCTTTTCCTTTTGTGATCATTAGTCGTGAAATCCATACGTCAGAGCCCATGTGCCCTGCATGTTAATGCTTCTCCAAAAACTATTATAGTGCTATGCTAATCCTCTATAATAGTCAAATTCAAATTCACCCAACTTCATTTCAAATCAAATATTCAAACAGTTTCTTGCAAATTGATGGTGCAGGGATTCACAATGGTCTACCATGCGAAACACTATATTATCAATGTACCAGCCATCATACTTGTCCAGATTAGTGCCAACAATGCAGTCCTTCATAGAATCTGCGACTCAAAACCTTGACTCTCAAAAAGAAGACATAATTTTCTCCAACCTGTCCCTAAGACTAGCAACTGATGTGATTGGACATGCAGCATTTGGTGTCAACTTTGGCCTTTCTAGGCCACATTCAGTTTGTGATTCCATCAAGAGTGTTAATGTTAACAATAACAATAACAATGCAAGTGCTAGTAGTAGTAGTAATGATAATGAAGTATCAGATTTCATCGACCAACACATATACTCCACAACACAGCTAAAGATGGACTTGTCTGGTTCCTTGTCCATTATCTTGGGTCTGCTTTTGCCAATACTTCAGGAGCCATTTAGGCAGATTCTGAAGAGAATTCCTGGCACCATGGACTGGAAGATTGAGCGTACCAACCAGAAACTAAGTGGCCGTCTTGATGAGATTGTGGAGAAGAGAATGAAAGACAAGGCACGAAGTTCGAAGGATTTCTTGTCACTCATACTTAATGCCAGAGAAACAAAAGCTGTTTCAGAGAATGTGTTCACACCTGACTACATAAGTGCTGTTACTTACGAGCACCTACTTGCTGGCTCCGCAACCACTTCCTTTACCTTGTCTTCTGTTGTCTATTTGGTTGCTGGACACCCTGAAGTTGAGAAAAAGTTGCTTCATGAGATTGATGGGTTTGGTCCAGTGGATCAGATACCCACTTCTCAAGATCTTCATAACAAGTTTCCTTATCTTGATCAGGTTTGTTAAAATGAATACCAAAATCTCAAGACAAGTTTGATGTTCCAACTTGCAAGGGCAAAGTATGTAGATTCATTGTTATACTTTTGTATGCTCTAACTCTATTTAATTAATGCAGGTGATCAAAGAGGCCATGAGGTTTTACACTGTCTCTCCCTTAGTTGCAAGAGAAACATCAAATGAAGTAGAGATTGGAGGCTATCTCCTTCCAAAGGTAATACAAAATACAAAATACTAGTACTACACAGTTACTTATAAAAAAAGAAAATAAATCCAATTAAGGAGGTAAAATTAATAAATAAAATCTCATAATTAAGTTAAATAAACGTATGGTGTGTTTGGATAAAAAGATTTCATGACTTAAAATCAACTTATATATTTCAACTTTCATAAAAACTCTATCTTTAACTACTTCAAAAACTTTTGTTTAACTTATCCACATGTCAAGGTGCTAATTGTTAAAAAAATTATCCAAACAGACCATCCAGGACTGTCTTTTTTGGTATACATACTCTTCACAAATCACAACCAAATTAACGAGAGTTTTTACTTGTGCTGACACTATATATGGTTTTGTGTATGCAGGGGACTTGGGTCTGGTTAGCGCTTGGAGTTCCAGCAAAAGACCCCAAAAACTTTCCAGAGCCAGAAAAGTTCAAACCAGATAGGTTTGACCCCAACTGTGAAGAAATGAAACGAAGGCATCCTTATGCTTTTATACCATTTGGAATTGGTCCTCGGGCTTGCATTGGTAAACAATTTTCCCTACAAGAGATCAAGATTTCTCTGATTCATTTATATCGAAAATACTTGTTTCGGCATTCTCCCAATATGGAAAACCCCTTAGAACTCCAGTATGGGATAGTCCTCAACTTCAAGCATGGGGTCAAGCTCAGAGTCATAAAAAGAACAGAGACTTGCTAAGTAAACGGTTCAGACATGGCTTATACTAGTACAGAGTTCAGAAGATGAATTATAAGATGGAGTGTGCTAAAATCCAATAATGAAAAATTGTAATGTTACGCAGAATCAGCCAATAAGTGTTTAAAATAATAAGGTCAAAGAGTGTGTTTGCATTTCCCAAATATAGAATTGTAAGTTTATAAGAGTAAGAGACACTCTTCCTACAAGATTATGAATGACATTATCATTTGTGGTAAAAAAAAACACTCAAAAGCATATGACAAAATCCGTCTAAATATGTTAACAAAACGGGTGTTTCCCCATATAGTTATGCTTAAGTTGATTTATCCGGATAAGCCTCTCAGCACTGAGTAATATCAAAACCCACAAATAAACAATTATACAAAATGGAGACCCCTCATGTTGGATATTTTAGTGTAATTGATCTCTTTATTATGTTAAAATAAGAGTGCACGCTTGTTTTAATGTAATAACGAGATGTTCGATTTAGGCAAAGGTTGGAAGTTACATGGAAGTTACTAAAACTTCCATCAACGATTGGAAGTTACATGGAAGTTACTAAAACTTCCATCAACGACAATTTTTAAAAATAAATAACTTCCATCAACCGCCAAAAATCACCTGTTCTTTGATTATAAATAATCATCCTGGTTCAGAAAGCATAACATGTGAAAAATACACAAGACCAAAACAAAACTCTTGAATTATAATCTTCTGATTTTATCCGATTGAACAATTTTGGTTGAACCCCGAAATTTGATTCAATCTGAAAGTGTTTATACACGACTTCAGATTTATCCAGGATCATCTCAATTTTCAAATTAATCAACACCTCACAAGTATTACACCAAACATATAAAAGCTACTTCTAGCTAGCTAACTCAATGTAAATTGCATGGAACAACAAGATGTTGAACTTCTTGGAAAAAAATAATAATAATAAATACACAAAGATATTGAGCTTCCACCAGATTCACATCACACCATGAAGCTGAGCCTTATCCCTTTCAACGTGTCATAACTGAACTCTTGTCCAAGTGAAGTGGCCTAGAAAAGTTGATTGAAGGGTCAGAACCAGCCGTGCTTTTGGAATCTCCATTGGAGAAAACCGCTGCCCTCTTGAGAAATTGAAACTCATCCATGGATTGCTGCCTCTGAGCTCTATTATACACATGATTACTACTTGTCTTTTGCTTTGCCTTTGTGGACTGAGTCAGGTTCATGTAATTAGGCCTAGCAACAGCATTACCATTACTATCCTCAGTCCTGTCACAAGTGTTCCCAGACATTGGTGTTGTAGATGTACAAATGGAGGATGATGCAGAACTCTCATCGTATCGAAACTCGGAACTTGGACTTGAGGATGAGCGTGTAGCTTGCCCAACCAGGGGTGGCCTAGCAAAAACCCTTGTTGTCACGTTGTTTTTCTTGACTTTGACCGTGCATGGTTTGGAATTAGAGCTCACAAAGGATTCCACAAACTTCTTTGGAGTTGGGGTTTTATCTAAGGCTTCAGCCTGAGATTGTGATTGTTCCATCAATCTACTCTCCCAAGGCTTGGCTGCCATCCAACGCTCCAACCAACTCCACCCACCGTTAGCTTTGTTCATCTCATGACTCTTGAGAGAGGAAAAAGAGGCATTTGTTCGTGAATTAGAGCTTGGAGTTGATCTGCATTGCTGGAAATATATATACATATAAACAAGAATGTTAAACATCTTTCTAAAGAAGAAGAAAAAAAGTGGCATAGTTTATTGTACTTTGTTGTGGCCTGTTTGAAATCAAATTATATATGATTTAGAATCACATTAAAATGTCAATTGACATGATTTTAAGTCAATGTCTACATATTTAATTTAATTTTAAATTAATTTGGAGTTAAAGTTCGTCTAACTTCAAAATTAATTTTAAGTTCAGCAAAAACGGTCACCCAATGACAACACAGGCAAGCAGATGATAAGTTACCTTGTGAGCAAGAGAGTAAGCCATTGCTCTTTCCCTTTTGAAAGCTCCTTCTTGCCTCATTTGTATCTTTGTCTTAACATCTTCCAACGTTCCTCTGCTGTCACACCATCCTTCCTGCAGATTCCGTTAGATACAATACCACACCACAGGTAACTGATGAAACACAAGCTTGTATGGGTGAGTTATAAATTATAATACCTCAGCTTGCTTCAAAAGATCAAGCTTACTCCGTCGCTCGTTGAGCAAGTTCTGCACAGCTTGCCCCTCTATGGACATCCTCACACGACGAGCTCTTACTCTGGCCTGAACTCGAACCAAGGCCTGCATGCACCTCAATGTCACCGCAGCCTGCTTCCTCACCTGTCTCCCCCGAACAAGCGCTTGAATCCTCACCACTCCCTTCAATGCCCTCAAAGCCCTTCTTGCCTGCAATCACCACACAAGTGATGTGGAAATATAAGGTTGGTCTAGTGGTAAAGGCCGAGCGCAGAAGGAAAAGGGGGAGAGGCCATATCTTAGAAACTAACAATCCTAACAACTAATATTTGTCGATAAAAAAAAAAAATAGTGTATATAAGATGGTATACCAAGAAGGCGCGGAAAGCAGTTTGGATTCTTATAGCTGCCCATTCTTGCTTGACGAGTCTGAAATCCTTAGGTGGAGCTCGAACTACAGTGGCTACAGCGGCTGTGAAAGCAGCATCTGCATCTGCTGCTACAACAGGTGGAGAAGAATCAGACCCCACTTCAGAAGCTGCTCTGTAGTTTCCTCCTTTGAAACCCTTCCAAGAACCCCCCGTGTCCCCTGAAGAACTCCTCCATAGCCTCCACCTCTTGCTCTTACCACCACCCTCCTTCACCTACAACACATCATAAACCAAACAATTCATAGAAAAAAGAGCCATGCACTGTGCTGTGCAATAGAGAACTAACTGACTGACTCACATGGTCGTCTTTGTCTGGTTTCTTGAGTCCGATTAATGCCTTTACCCATTTTCCTGAGGCACCCATAATGAAGCAGGTGTTGCTGCTTGGCTTGCTTCTTCTTCTTCTTCTTTGAATGAAGTGTCTGTCAAATAAGACACAAGTTTTGTTAAAACGTAACTGAGTTACAGCCAGCTTAGGATGTTAGAGAGAGAGAGAGAGAGGAGGGGGCTCGTGAAGGGATGTAATGTAACATAAGTTAGCGTTACGAGATTTGAAATTCAAAACGTTCAACGGACAAAGAGGGGTTGACGTAGTTGGTCCCGCGTGATAGAGGATTCTTTGTTGCTGCATAGGAACAGTGCCACCTCGTCACTTTTTGATGGTGGGTGGGGCCCAGTGCCTTTGAGGGAGGGATAATAAAGGCATAAAAAGGCACGAAGCCTTTGGTGTGTAGTAGCTGAAAAGAGAAGAGAGGGGGCAAAGCCGAAATGCTAAAGGACAAGGGATTTTTCTTGCAATCACACAGTTGAGAGAGATCTGACGCTATCTATGGACCCGTCAACCCCACCTTCTTTTCTTAAAACTTTCTTGTGTTATTTCGGAGACAATTTTACCAATATCAAAACAAAAAGGCTTCTCTTCGTTTTGTCATGCAGTAGATTAACAACCTACAAACGCAAATTACTTGCTTCTTACCTGTTTCAAAATCAAAATTGGTTTCAGACACTAGCAATAGGTCCTATACATATCCTATATCCAACTGTTCCAACCATTTATTTATTTTATGCTTGACATTGATGACTAAGAGCACTTCGGCTTCCGGGGAGGTTGCTCTTGAAAAAGTTGAAATAATAATAAAATGAAAATGTCAACCAATGTCCGAACAATAGTAATTAATGTTATGAAACCAGGGACTAAATCACACAATTGTTGTTTGAAATTTAGATATGAACTCATTTGTTAAAAACACTTTTAATATTAGGAATCTTTGTGTCCATCGGTTTTCTTTTTCACTTATATAATATTTAATTTTTTTATTTTGATTTAATGTGAGATTTTATCTCATATTTATACTCTAATAATTATGAAGCTATTTTTTTAAATACATAAAAATAATATGCTTCCTATAATTTTTATGTACTTTTTTATAATTTTCACAATATTTTTTTTAAAAAAATTTAGCCAATATTTTCACTTAGCAAGAATTTTTTTTATTTTTACATTTTTTTTTACCAACAACAATGATAGGCTACTAGAAAGTCAGAAGTAGCGGAACAAAGTTCAAATTTTGGCTTTATGGGTATTAATTTGAAGACTTATGTCATTTTGGGTACATTATATTTCACTTTGATGCATTATTTTAATCCTTTATTTGATGTTAGTGATTTATTAGTTTTTAAATTTTAAAATAGTTTAACATCACTTTTGGTCCATTGTATTTTGTAATTGTTTTGCTTTGATACATTATCTTTTGAAAGTTTTATTCTGATATTTTATATTTTCAAAATATATCATTTTAGTCATTTTCTTAATTTTTCGTTAAAAACTTAATGTCTGTTAGTGTTTTGAAACTTAGAATACTTAAATTAATATAGTGATAGCTAAAAATCATCAATACTTATTTTATTTAAAAAATTAAAATCACTAAGTAAATAAAGAAAATATGGATTTGAAACTACAAATAACAATATTTACTCTCATATTATTATTAGTATTATTCTTTTCATTCAATTTAATCATTTAATAAGGATAATAATTATGTTCACCTTATTCTCAATCACAATGGGTAAGAGCCGAGCCCCTTCTCCTTCCATCGCTTCACCTCCCGCCGTCGACCCAAAATGGTTTGATCAGTCAAGCCGATCAGAATAATCTTTCCATGAAACATGCCGTTTGACCCCCTTTGCGTGGCTCATCTTCGTCCAACCTGATTGTAGATGTTGAATGGAAAATCCTCTACTTGTTTGGTCCAATTGTGTGTGACAATGAATGTCTTGCTCGTAGACCTCACAAAGAACCACATTATAACTTTCTGGTTCAAATTTGGATTAATTAACGAATTAGGATTGTATTTTTGTCTTTTGTTCCGATCTCTCCTATTTTTATTTTTAATAATATAGTTGTCTGAAAGATTTTGATTTTCCAGTAAGGTGTATAACAATTTTTTATGGTTCCAACGAGATTATATGTTGATGTCATTCAAATTTTTTTTATCTTTTCAAATTTGAAAGAGATTGGAGGAGATGATAATTTTATTAGTTGTTTATTTTTTAAAAGATAAAATAAAGATTGTGGAGCTAAAAGTCGTCACTATATAACATTAATTATTTTAAAAGACTTAAACTATTATATTTTTCAGTTATTTTGCTTTGGTATATTAAATTTAAAAGTTTTATTTTTGTATTTTATGTTTTTGAAATATATATTTTAGTTATATTTTAAAATTAAAAAATTTACATGACATTAATATTTTTAACGAAATATTAAAAAATGATAAAAATGATATATTTTTAAAATAATAAAGACTAAAATAAAAATTTTAAAATTTAATATACTAAAATAAAATTATTGAAAAACATAATAGATCAAAATTGATATTAATTCCGAAGAGAATGAGAGTGGATTGGCCTTCCTTGTGTCGAGGTCACCCCATTTGTAGTAATGAGAGTAATATTTAATTTAAAGGGGCATTGATTTTTTATGTTTTGTCTTTCTTCTTTGGTCTTGAGGAGCATTCCAATGGATACTGCACGGATCAGCGACATGTTCGACGAATAAAGTAGTAATTGAAAATCAGAAAAAATGTACAATTTGGCTCCTACTTTTTTTATCGCATTAGCAGGGATTTGGAATTCGAAATGCGATGACCAGTAATTTCCATCCTCTGTTTTCGAGAACAGTGAAGCATTCATATTCACAACTGCAAGCCAGTGTGCACTATTTTAGTCTTCTTAGGAGAATCCAAAGACAATCCAACAACTCAAATAAATTAATAAAATGCTGCATCTGAGTGTGTTTGATTGGCTGCTTAAAATTGAAAGGCCAATTTGAACCATTGGTGTGACTCCCAACACTTGACAATAATGGATAATTTAATTACTTTAGATGTTGCTACACTATTTAGATGTACGAGTATACTATTTGGATGTGTTTTTATAATTAATTTTAAATTAACATTATTTATAAAATTGATTTCAAGGGAGTACTTCATTAATTTGTATCCAAAGAGCCTGTAGAAATACTTTAGGTTCTACTAATAAACAAAATGATTTGAGCCTAACTAAGGATACACTTGAAACAAATAATATGACTAAAGAGTAAATATTTATATATGAAACAAATAACATGACTGAAGTTAGTGTTAATGTAAACGGTACTTCTAATAATTTGAATCAGATCTCAGTCTAAAATTTAAATCATATTTCCAACACAATATCAAATAACATGATCGATGAATATAATCATATTTGATTCATGCTAAACTCGTGTTGAGATATGTCAAATGTGAATTTAAGCACACCCTTAAATTTTCAGATAACAAAAAAAATTATTGTCATATATTATTAAGATAAAATTTTAATTTTATTAGATAATAATATGCTACTTAATAAACTACTTCTAAATTTTATTCTAACTTTTTTTTGACAAATCTAACTTTTTTTTGAGAGGATATAAGGCTACACCATTCATTCATAATTTGAGTAACATACAAGTTCGGATATAAGAGAATTCTGATTTATATCTACATAAAATACATAAAAATCTGAGCAGACAGATTTACTTTCTAATAATGAAATTTTAATTTTATTCTAACTTGTTTTTTTAAAACTGATATTTGGCATATTTCATTTCTTAGAGAAGAAAATTTAAAGATGAAGGGAATAACTTAAACAAATATTTTAAAGTAAAAGTTTTTATTTTTCATTCTGTTTTTTTTTTCTTTTCAAATTGGCTGTTCTTGAGAAAGTAAATCCTCATGGCAACTGGCAAAAGCCCACATTTTATGGGTTAAAAGACAGAACATCAACAGAAATAAAAAAACGAAAAAAGTGCTATGCAGTTGTCGACATTCCGCGGATCAATTGTCAAACAAAAGTTATGTAGTGAGAGCAAAAACGGAAAATTAGAGACAGATAGTCAACGGACCGAGGTGACTCATTTCTTGTTTTTCCATTTTCAATTATTCTTTGAGTATTTCACACACCAACTACGCACCCAACCTGTCTTGCCGACTTTCCCCACCGTCTAAGTCTACCTCAATAAAATAATTAAAAGACTTAAATATATTTTATTTTTTAATTTTAATTTTGTTTTTTTTTTATTTTTTTAATCTAATTCTATTTTTAATTTTTGAATTAAATAATTTTTTATTCAAAATTATTAAATTCTCATTTTTACATAAATTTTATAAGTTAAATTCATTATTTTGAATCTTTTAAGGAGTCGTCAATCAAGATAAATAAAAAATTAAAAAAAGCATAACTTTGAACATTATTAATACACTCTTACAGGGATTTTTAATAAAAAAAATATTAGTATACATATTATACTAATATTTTAACTCATTCTTAAAACACTTGTTATAAAGATTTTTTTCACCTATGTTTTTCTTTATTTTATTTTATCTTAATTAATTAATTTTTTAAATTAAAAAAGTTTTCATTTCTCTTTATCATTTTCCTCTCTACCCAACTTCAAATGCTTCAAATTGTTTGTACACAAGAAATAATGTAGCACATTATCAGACTGGCTCCTGTGACCTTGTATAAAGTTGGGAATAGCGTAACTGATAAATCTCAATCCTCCAAATCCCGTGGCGCGCAAGACAAAAAAAAAAAAAAATATGGCGTAGATAGTAGTAGACATTTTTTTTTATGATGGACATCATAATAGTAGACTTACATCAGGCATGAGCATGATATAAAAATAAATACATAAGCGCTACCTCGTGCTTTGTAAAGCCATTAGCATGCTGTACCATGTGTACATATACATCCTAGCATTGCAGTCATCTAAAATCTTACCCAGTGAGAATCATTCAAACCATGATGATGATTCCTGTGACATTAGCCATCCCTATACGGCTTTGACAACTAGAATTTACGCTCAGCCTCAACAGTCAACAGAACACGTCCTAGCTTATTCATGAAGATAGTTAGTTACCTTTGTATTGCATTGCATCCACAGTTTAGTATAAATGTATACAAGTTACGTTTTAAGGTTAAAGAAATAATGAGTAGCACTATGAAGGAACTTTCCAGATACGACAAACAAACTTGAGCATTAGTTAATTTTAACCAAAAGGGTTTCCTCTAACAATAATCTGTGGTAATCATATGCAGTAATACTCAGTAAGAGACATTCCTGTAAAATTAGAGTCAATTAGAAAGTGACATTGTAAGTTATTGCCATCACGGGTGAGCACAGAGCAATCATGCTGCCGAAACTGATCGAGACTTTTGTTGCGGTGGTATGCCAAGCCAAGACTTCATCATGTCGTATGTGGTGAAACTAATTGCAGCTGAAGGAACAATCTGTGAACATAGCAAAATGTTTTAAATAGAACCTTTATGTAACCAAAAACAAAGTATAGATGCCAACAATGGATAGGCAATCAAGAATGTTCAAGTTGACCATAACAATTTTCTGGAATTCAGCCACAAAGTTACACAGAATTTGGCTATTGAGCTGTCAACAAAATTTAGTAAATGAGAGAGTTAAAAAAAAACAGCATTTTCTTAACACAACATAGAAAGAAGCTTTTGGCAGCCAGTTGATCTGGTTGTTATAGGCAAAGCAATTAAGTGAATTAACAGTAGTTCAAGCATGTGAAATAGTAATCTAAAACTAAGCTTGCATAAGTTTGGCTAAGGTGAGCATTACCCTTATATAGTTAATGCTTACGCCATGAAACAGCTGCCTCCAGCCTTGATTGCGAACAATCATCCTAAGTGCATCAATTGTACTTTTGTATCTGGCATCCTCATGAGCAGCATTTTGCAGGCTGCCAACCTGCACAAAGAGACCATGAGTAAAAGCTTCAAAACGTGGACATTTGCTAATACTACACACTTGTAAAACTTGAATACAACCTAAAAGGGCTCTTTCATCAAATTTTATAACCAGCAAAAGATTGCAGAGTTAATTTGGATAGACACCCACCCTCAGTCCCTCACCCCCTAAAATGGAAAAAAGTTATCCAACTCAGGAAGACATAAAAGTGATGCTTAAATACCTGCATCTGTCTCTTGACAACATCTAAAGGGTATGTTAAAGTCTGTCCAAACAATCCAGCTAGAGCACCACAAGAAAGACGCATCATAATGGACCTTTGATGTTCTTCAGGAACATGAGTCTTCAATTTCTCATACATGTAGAACTTTAAACCAGCATATGGTAGAATTCCGGTAAGGGTTGGTCCTAAGGAAAAGGTGAGATTTTCAATCAATGTACTGAAATATTGGATAAGGAAGTAAAATACAAGAGATTACAAATGAGATATGTTATAAGAAAACACTCTCCACAAACATGTATTCCAACAGAATTCTTCACCAGTAACCAATTACGATTGTCATGCATAAAGTTTGTCTAGGTAGATCCTGTGTCTGCATACCTGCACCCCTATAAAGTCCACGAACTCCCCCTTCCTTATAGACACTTGTAAGCACACCTTTAATGCCATTATGTGCAGGTTGAACTCCTTTCATACCATCTTTGATACTTCCTCCTCTGGTGTCTGCCACCTATAAAAATTTAAACAGAAATAATAGATTTTATACTAAAGCATAAAAAAAATAAAGATACTTAATTACAAGTTACAAGGATAATAAGTCCAAGAAGGGTAATCAATCATACAGGTTAACTTAACAACTAAATGGAAAATGATCTATTACTTACACAACAACTAATAAAGCTAGGTTCTTAATTTGATGATTGTTCCAAATTTACAGTGGATATCTAAAGTAAATGGATTAACCAATGGAACCTTGTAAGGAAAAGAAGTTATCAATAGAATTACCAGGTGCACCAAACTACTCAAAAAATCATGACATAGTTCCTCAAAGAGATTAAAAACTAAACAGAACTAGAACTAATGATATATTCTCAATATATGTTGGAAAGCCGCCTCAATTGTAGTCACCCCTAGCACATCTTAATTGTGGCTTGTTAGAGTTAGTTGCTAGTATCTCAGAAATGACTACCAACAAAAGGGTTAACCAGATAAGCTGGGTGAAGCGTCGTAGTGCGCAATCACCAAAATATAGACTCTAAGGTGGTTGAGACTTGAGATCCCTTATCGACTAGAGATATGACCTAAATTACAAGGCTTGGGAATCCTCACCTTTCAAGTCAATTTTGTGGAGTTCAGTTAGGCCCTAAGCCAAAGTCTACCCTAGTGATTATTATTAACCTATTGGGCCACTTATTATCAAGTCATTATTGAACCACTCGTAGATATCTAGTCATGTAAACTTCATGTTTGAGATGTTCAGTCCTTAACATAAGAGGAGATGAGTGTGTATTGGAGATCTCACATCAACTAGTGATATGACCAAAATAGAGATATCAGTGGAGAACCCAAACCCAAATTCTAAGAATATATATGTGCATGAATCAAATTTTTAAGCTAATCTTATCAACTTTAATTATGTTTATTCCATCCAGATTTTGTTTCAACAGAAAAGCATTGGCATTCATACTTTCCTATATTGCCTAGGAATTATCATAGACCATTAGGGACTACACCTGTTAAACCTCTTTTTCCTGCGTATTGGAATCAATATACCATGCTGAAGCATTCTATGAATGCCAAAAAAGTTTTCTTAGTCTCTCTTGAAATTAGTAGATGTAAATCGCTATTCTTTTTCCTGTTAAACTTTTATTTAACTTTGATTAAATGAAAAAAGAGAAATAATGAAATGGATAATAAGGGATTCTCAATACTTAGTCTATTTCAATGCTTCAAATATGTTCAAATCAGATCCCTACCTGGTAAGCAAGTTTGGTACGGGCAAGATCCAAGGGGTAGGTACATAAAACTGAAGTTCCTCCGGCAGCAGAGCCTGCTAAAAGATCAATAAAAGGACCTGTACCTAACGCAGGATAATTATTCAAGATCCAACTTTTGTAGCGCTCATATGTCATAAAATGCAAGGCTGCATATGGAACAATGCGGATAACACTAGCTCCATTTCCCCTGACACCACCACATAAACACAGATTAACAATATATGGTGGGGGGGGGGGGGGGGGGGGGGGGGAAGAACCCTGTTATGTGATTTGAGTCTTACTTATATAATCCTAGAAAACCTTCATGCTTTAGTAACTTATTCATAGATTGGTACACCCCAAGAGAATGAAATCCTGGTGTCCTTGTCTGTAGATAAAATAAAAAAAGTTTAAAGTGGAACATACACCCATTCAGGAACATTCTGAAGGAGCAAAGGAAGGTGCAACAAAAGCAACGACATCATAAATGATGTATTATATCTAAAAGTGACAACAAATATACCATAAAATCAGAGCTAAAAAAATCTCCTTGAAAAAAGAGGCAAAAAACCTCTGAAAGTCACTTGATGTGAGTATAAATCAATAAGATTCCAGCAAGAGGCACAAATCAAAGAGAAGAATTTAATTGACACCCCAGGCAAGCCAATGACATAACACAATCCTCTCTTTACACACTTAAAAATTCTCTCCCCCTTCCATTATGTTCCTAGAAGATTCTAGATCCAAGATACTTGCATACCTTAATGCAAACTTAGGTCACATATCACATTTGTCTAGTATCATCATTATGCTATAGATATTTCCCTCCAATAAATCACAGGATAAAGATATTTAAATCAATTTACATCAAACTTATAACTTGATCTGATCAAATAAGCCTTCTTGAATCTGTTCCACTAAAATAAGTGAAACAAAAGAAAAAGGGACGTGAAAGAGTGGTGAACCTGCCAAAGTATCTTAACCCGTTCGAGGGGTGCAACGGTAGTCTTAGAAAGCGCACCAGCAAAGCCTCCAGCAATTAGTTCCTTAACATACACGGGAACGCCATCAAAACTAGTCTCATTCCTCTGAATGGATGCATTGTCCACGAAACCAGCAATGGTAGACCCTTGTGAAGAATCCATTGATTCCAAAATATTAAAAACCGCAATTTAATTGTTATAGCTATGAATCTGATTCAGATACTATCCACTCTGGAGCTCAGAAAACGCCTTATCCCATCTGCGTTTAGAGAAAGACAAGTGGGTGTGTTGCAATGGCGAGGAATTGGGTGTGTTCACAATCACAAGCCAATTCCCTTCAGCAACAATAATAGACATCAACAACAGCAGACAAGAACAAACAAAGGGACCCTTTTCAATTGCAACAAGGAAGAGGAGTTTACACCGAAGACGAAAAAGGGTTTGTGTGGCAGAAGAAACATAATCCCGTGAATCTGAGTGGCATGAAAATTGAAAGAGAAAAACCCTGGCTTTGGTGGAAAGGGGAAAAAAAAGGAGAACAGGTATGTGATGTGAGAGTTGGGGAAGATACCTGTTCTCCTTAGAATTGGAATTGAATTTTTTTGGGTTTGTTTGTTTTGTTTTGATTTGGTTTCTTTGATTAAATGAGCCCCCTTTTTCAACGTCAGTATTCTCTCTTCCTTGCAATTGGCAGTTTGCAGTTACATCGTATCTTTCGTGAATGTCTCACGTGGTATGGCCCCGTCAACCATTTATCATGTTCGCTTTCAACGTAGTACCTCACTTGATTTATGATTTGTCCACGTGAATTTTAAAAAGGAAAATATCTCTACTGTTACATTTCTTTCTTTTATTTTTTGAAAAAAAAAGGTAAAATTAAGTGTTTTTTAAATTTATTCAATCAGTTATCTCTCCAAATTATCTATAAATCATTTATTTATTTATTATTCTATCAAATTATCTATAAAACGTATAAATTTTTAAAAATTAAATAACTGACAAAATAGAAATCATCTTTTGAAACATGATTTCTTTGTATTCTTTCAAAAGTCGACTTACCTATTTCCTTATTTTTTAAAATTTATCCATTTTGATAATTAATTGAAAAATTATACCATTTTGATTAAAAAACCCTGTTATTATTCAATAAGAATGTTTTTCAAATTATCAATATCTTATTAATTATCTTCTTTGGACTCTCTTTATCTCTTGATACATTTTCAAATTTTACAAATTTTCTTTATCTCTTTTCAAATTTTAAATGGCGGATAATAATTTTAATTTCTAAATTTGGACATTATTAATTAAGTATATTTTAATATTAAAAATCAGTTTAATTTTTATACACTAAAATTAATTGATAAAGTTAATTTTGGAGAATAAATTAAAGTTTTTTTACTTTTACATTACATATACTAGCGGAAACACTCATGCCTTTGGGTTTGCATTTCTATTAGGCTATTGAAATTTTGTTATGCTTAATTTGATATATATTAATTTTAGCTTGATAGTTTTTAATTTTTTTTGCTGGTGGACTATAATTTATAATGTATAAAGCATATGTTGATTTTATATAATATAAATTGTATATGCGGAAAATAAATATTGATATCATACAAATTAATTTTATATAAATACCGAATGTATTTGAGAAATTTTATATAATAGAAAATTTTAAAATTGAAAAAGATAGGAAAGGCATAAGAAACCTTGGGAGCTTAATTAACAAATTGGTAGGATTTTACAATTTAAAAAATAAGCAGTAATAAATTGGTATATTTTTTAAAATTAACAAATTGGTATATTTTTTAAAATTAACAAATTGGTAGATTTTTAAAGTTAAAAATACAGTTAACAAATTCACACTTTTTTAAAATTCAAAAACTGTACAGTTTTAGTTGACAATTTGTTGTGTTTTTAAATTGATTTAAAAAAAACAGTTTTAGTTAACAATTTTGGTAAATTTTTAAATTTTAAATTAATGAACCGTTTTAATTAAGACATTCGTTAATTAATTTTAAAGTTCAAAACTTAGAATTTTAATTTTTAAAATTTAAATAAAAAGGAATTTTACCCATTTTAATTATATGATTTTTAAGCAGCACATTTAGCGTAAACAAAAGCCAATGGTAACAGAAATAATAAAATATCAGCAATTCAATTTAAAATAAATATCCCTAAACTATAGGACTCTCAAACTCGTTCATTCTTCCTCCCTTCTTCCAACTTTGCACTCATGTGAGATTCTTCAAAATATAATTAGGCACAATGTGTATAAAAATAGAGTGACACGATAATAAAACGATCCTAAATTCCAAAACAAAATAACAAAGAAATAAAAAAAATTGAATAGTTATGAATCAATAACTTTTAAATACAGATATCCTCTAACAGTCACAACAAGATGTGAAAGCACAAACAAATTTGCCAAATTGCCAATGATATGTTACTGCATAGTGAATTGCACCATCCTAGTCAATTGTTCTAATGAACTCAAGATATTGGTATATTATATTGAAACTGATAAGTATGTGGGCATAAACAGAAAAATAAATTAGAGACAAAGAAAGAAATAGTTATGAATAACTTGTTTTGAAAGATATAATTGTTGTTGGAAGTTAAAAATAAAATGTTGTAATGATTTATATATAATAGTTAAAAATAAAAACGTTTTAAAGAAAAATTACATCAAATGAAATTATTTCCTTTATAATAGTTATAGATTATAAATAACAATAATTAATTATTCATACAAATGATTGTTAAAATGGTCTAATTTTCGCATATGTATGATATAAAAAAAAATTATATGATGTGAAAATGTTTTCCGTTTTTTTATGATTTGTTCCAACAGTTTGTTTTCTGTTAAACATATTTTTCCAAATTATCCTCAAATTTATCAGTAACTTTTTTCTCTTTCAACTTCATATTAGTCCTCTTCCGTTATTTACTATGTACAAGGTGATTTTTTCTCTATAAAATTTAAAGTAATTATCTTTAAAAAAAATTCAGCCAACTTACTCAAATAAAAACTTATTCTTATTATAATTATGAAAATCAGGCACTCCGTGACTTGTGCCTTATCTGTCTTTTTTGTTTTTTTTAGTTAATTATAATTGTAATAACTATCATGTTAAAAATCTATTAGAAAATAACCAGAGTGATTATAAATAACTCTTAAAAGTAGTTGAAGGTAAATTATGAATAATAAATAGGTATATCAAATGGAATAATTGCTTTTATGGTAGTTATAGAAGATTATAGACAATAACTATCATGTTGATGAAAAGTTATTAACAGTAATTATCATGTTGAAAAGTTGTTAGACAGTAACTACATGTGATTGTGTGTTATTTTTAAAAATAGTTAAAGTATAAATTAGGAATTCTAAATAGATATATTAAATGAGGTAATTGTGTTTATTAATAATTATAGATTAATAGTTATACATGACAACAATTAGTTATTCATACTAATGATTATCAAAATTAGTTATCGAAAAAAATATTATTAAAATAATCTAATTTTCGCAAATGTACAGTATCAATTATCAAATAGTGATGCACACAAATATTTTTTCAAGGTTTCTCTCTCTTGCTCTCCGTTTGTCCTCTATTTAAATTCTTCATGAAACAAGTATATATGGTGGATATAGATCCTCTAGAGTTCAAATATAAACTGCACCCGATGCAGTTTGGATAATGGTTTGTATTAATAACCCTAAATTATTTAAGGGTCAAAGATCCATGCAGTTTCAAAAATAATTGCAGAGGATCTAAATCCAGTTAAGTTTGGATGACTCCTCTTTCCCCAAAGTTAGCACCATTCTGTAAGTTCTGGACGAGTAACTTTTCTCTCAAGGCCAATAACTTTTGTTTTCATTATTCCTATGTTATTTCAAAGGTTTCTTGACGTTTGTTTTCATTTTTTTTCTTAATACAAGCCTAAGCTCAATTTGATTGAACATCTTCCATTTCAATTTGAGCACTGGCCACTGCCCAGTTGGTTGTAGTTAATTAACGGTCTTCTAAATGACAAAGAAACATATGCATGTATTCCTTTTATCCATGTTGAAAATAATTTAAGTCTTACATAGGTTAAAAGTAATCTCACATTAGAATACATAAGTGAAGGGTTATTCTCATCCCTTGAGTTAGTTTCTGGGATTGAGTTAGACCTCTCACACTATACAAATGTATTATTTGTTTAATTTTTTATGATCCATACAAAACCAATGATGGCGTTCTGCATGCAAATTGTTCATAATAGAAGAGAGCAGAGAATTTGATAACCAAAAGCACAAGACGTACTTACAAATCACAAAAACAAATCTATCTATATAATTTTTGTTACACGAGCAGAGAATTTGTTCGCATGCATTTGATGCACAAACTACGTTCGAGAACATAACAAAAATTTAGGATTTGATTGAAAAATCAAGCGCTACTAGTTGTTTCATCATGGGTTCGGGATTGGGGTACAGACAATGGCTTTGGCAATGCATCAGGCTCAAGGAAAGAGGTTTGTCTAGAAATGGACATGGTGCTATGCCTTTTACTATGGTACGCTGAGATTCTCTTTCCCCTCCCTTCAAAGATGACAGGATCATCCTCTTCATCAGGGACGCATTTTTCTCCTAGAATAATTGTTTTCATCCAAACAGAGTCCTCTGCTTTCAACTTCCCTCCTATGTTTGTCCCTTTATTTTTGTCCTCCTTTTGCTCCCAGTTCTTCGCCACGGACAAACTCCTCGGCATTTTGATGCTTAAACTCAACGGTGCCTTTCGTTCAGAAGTCACCCTTTTCATTCTATCCGAGATAAATGGATCTTTTGGGTGTTGTTGCAATGCGGGTGGAAGAGGTAGCTCCTTCACCTGCTCCTCCTCCTCGTTGTTGTTGTTGTTGTTCTCATTTTCTGTTTCATTGTTTGATGGTATGGTAGCATCCAATTCTTGGGCTATTTCTATTGGATCAGAGGATGGTGGTGGCGGTGATGGTGATTTTTTTCTTCGAAACCGATCGCTGCATAAGGCTGTGATTATGGCCATGCTGGCAGCCAAGCCTGCAGCGAGGAATGACAAATATATAACGGGGTGTATCAATGAGAGATTTTCAATGGGGACTTTTCTTCCCATTACATTCATAAAAATGGTGGTTATTGCGTGTTGTGTATCCCTCCCTCCCTCCCTCCACAGAATAATATTAACTATTATTACGAGGACTGAGAGAGGTTGCATGCAAAGTCCTGAGAAAGAAAAAAATTTTAGAAATTTTGGGATGTCAAATACAAAGTTTTGGGTTTCATGGGTGTGTGTCGGTGAAGTAAGCCGAAACTGATTGCTTGAATTTAGGGGTTGATGGGAGAAAGAGATAAGAATTAAGAAGGTCGAGCCGTAGATGTTTGTTCTCTACTCTTCCTATATTTGGCAAAGGTGCCAACATTGTTATTTGTTGCCTTTGGAAAACCTAAAAATATCGCTATGCTGCATGGGATCCTCTCCCCTACATTAAACAAGGGGAATGTGCATGGACACTATTGTAATAGAAATTATTTAAGACTTTTTTATATAATGTAATTTTAAAATAAAAAATAAATAATTGTATAATTACTTGATCATGAAAATTACTAAGAATACGTTTAAATAGAAAATTTTAAATAAGAAAAATAATTTATCAGAGAATTTAAATTTTTGTAATCTAAAATTTATTGTTTGGATATTTTCATGAAGAATTTAAACTTTTTGGAATTATAAAACATAATTTTAAACAACTAAAAATGTGAAATTTTAATTTCCTTCTAAGATGTGAGAAATTGAAATTATCTTCTTGATATAAGAATCTTTTAAAACATTTATGTATTTTTTTATAACCTTTATGAGTATTCTTTTTTTTAAAAAACACACTAATCATATCTTTTCTTTGCATTCATTTACTTTCACCTCATAATTTTTTTTATCCAAACACAATTTTAAAATTAAAAAATTTCAATTAAAGTATTTAAAATTCTTAAAATTTAAAAATATTAAATTCTCTCATCCAAACACACCCTAATAAAATTAATGTTCTAAAAATGTTTTATTTGATATAAAATCTGGAAATTATATATTCGTAATCGTAACAAAATGAAATTTGTAGCACAAGAATACCGTAGACAAAAAAAAAAGCATTATAATTTATTTAGATAAACATGCCCTAAAATATGATAAAAATTAATAAGATGGAGGCAAAATAAAAATAATGACACTTAAATAATAGCCTAATATTATAATTATAATAGTATAATTTTTTTTAATCCGATGATGGGACAAAGTTAAACACAATGAGACTAAACACTAAAATGGTTTTTTTTTATATATAAAAAAATGAGTGCGGTAGATGCCCCAACATTGCTTAAGGTGGGTTTGTCCCAGTCATAATACACTTCTCTTTTTTTCGATCATTCTACACTTCTCTTTTTTTTTATGTTCGCTGATCCTTCTCAATTTATAATAACAACTTAAAAAAATAAGAGAGATATGTATTAAAGTAAAGAGTACATAATATTACATTGATTTATAAATTGAAAAATTAGACAAAAAAAGGGAAAAATGTCATGTGTAATTACATTAAACATCAAATATTATAAACATAACTCTAAGAACAATATTTAAGTAAAAGAAATTCAGAACTTAAATATCACATTTAACTTTGCCATTCATTTGATTTCATGAAATAAAAATAAAAAACCTTTGTCATTTATTGTATGTAGGCAATTGTTCAAAATCTTGGTCGATAACATATATAATTCTTATGTTTTTTTATTATGTTAATAACTTTACATTTCAATGGACATCAAATAAATCATATAAGTAAATTTGATATGTTTAAATTTATGAGTCTTTTTTCCCCCTTGTATAATGTTAAACTTTTTTATTTCTATTCAATGTAAGGACATCTTTAATGTCAGGTCTTGACTAAGGATCTTGTGCTCAAGATCTGATTTTGACATAGATCTTATAATAAAGGTAGTGTAGAGATCTTTAGGATAGAGAATGGATTCTTATAAAAGAACCCTGAAGATCTTTTCACAATGTTAAAAAAATATAAAAAAAAATTACAAAAGAATCAACAAACCAACAATCAACCTGTGAGAACAAGAAAAAAACAATGGAACAAGAACAAAATTACAATAACAGAAAAGGAAGAGAAAAAAAATACCTTCCTTGAGTGGATGATTGGCGTTGGGGGGGGAGAAGGGGGAAAGGGAAGGGGAGGTGGAGTGGTGGTGTTGGAAGGAAGAAGAAGGGGGAAAGGGAAAGAGAGGTTGTGGGAGGCAAGAGAGAGTGAAGTGTGGGAGATGAAGAGACAGAATAGAGGAAAGAGGAGGAAAAAGTGAGAAAAAAAATATGAGTGGGGAAGGAGATAGTGGAACGTGAGAGATGAAGAGGCAGGAGGAAAAAGTGAGGAAAAAAAGAAGAAGAAAGGAGAGTGGACGTTGGGAAACGTTGAGTGGGGGAGTGAAAATGGTGACTGTATACACATTAACCTTTGAAAATTTGGACGAAGAAAGCGCGAAAGATAAGCGTTTTGTATTGTGTAACAATCGGAAAAAACCATTTTACACAGTACAACGATCGGAAAAAAAAATCTGAACGGTCAGAAAGTGGTTGTGCACAGTATAAAATGACTTAAACAGTAATAATTTGTACACATAATTGACATTCTCATTTTTCATTTGTGAACCTCTAGTACCCAAATTCAAGCTTAATTAATTTTGTTTTCCAAATTCAAGCTCAATTATTTTGTTTTTTTCAGATTCAAGCTCAATTTTTTTTTTCAAATTCAATCTTAATTTTTTTTTCAAATTCAAGCTTAGTTTTTTTTCATATTCAATCTCAACTAATTTTTTTTCCAAATTAAAGCTCAATTAATTTTTTCCATATTCAATCTCAGTTATTTTTTTTCAAATTCAAGCTCAGTTAATTATTTTCCATATTCAATCTCAGTTAGTTTTTTTCCAAATTCAATCTCATTTAATTTTTTTTTCAAATGGACCCAAATCAATTTGATTGACGAAGTTATATAATTTTTTTTTACAAAATTACAACATGTCTCTTTCAACCCAAAATTCACAAAATCATCATATTTTCCCCCCTTCCTTTTTTGCCACAATCACCACCAAATTATTTTATGTCAAACACTCAAATCTCTTCTACTGTTAATTCTCAAAGTTTGGAGACATTTCCTTTAATTCCAGCAAACAGTCCTACAATGATTTCAAATGATGACGTTGGTTCGCAATTTCTACAATATTCTACCCAAATTGAGCTAGACAAGATCGTCGTTGACGAAATATGAGGATCTTCGACAAAAAGGAAGCTTCAATTCGCCTTTGCAATTGAAGAAGTAACACACCTCATTAGTTCATGACTCAACATCTCAGCCGATCCAATTGTTGGTGTTGATCAAGGAAAAAAAGCATTTTGGTTGAGAGTCATGGAAAATTACAACAAATTTTGAGGTGAATTCCATGAAAGAGTAGTTAATCAATTGAAATCACGATGTCAAAAAATTAATCTGGGCATGCAAAAATTCAAGGGTCATTACAAGTAAGCGGTATCATTGAAGAAAAGTGGTTGCATGGATAACAATGTCATGCTTAATGCATATGTCATTTGGAAGAAAGACGAAGGAACCAATTTTGGTTTGGAACATGCTTGTCGACTCTTGAAAGATCAATCGAAATGGTTAGAGAATGTCACTGAAAATTTCTCTAAAAGGATGAAGATTTCGGCATTTAGGGCATATTGTTCATCATTTAATCTAGAAACACCAGTCTAAGATGTTGAAGCTGAAACACCGTCTCCACTTGTTCGTCCAATGGAGCAAAAGGCAACCAAAACGAATAACAAGGGGAAAGGAGTAGGAACATCTACCAATCCTGTTGACTTGACTGGTGTGAAGGAAGCAATAAGAGAAAGAAATGTTGTCAATGCCAAACTAACATCCTTAAGGGAGAAATAATTGGAAAAAAGAGTATTACGACATTCTAATGAAGGACACTTCTACAATGTCTGAAACTCAACTCAAAGACCATGGATTGTTTTGTAAAATAATTCGGAATAAACTAGGGATCTAGTATTAATTTGTTAAGTAGTTTTAATTTGTTATAACCATCTTTTAATTTGTATTTTCAGGAATCATGTTTGATTTGTTTTTATTTTAACCGTATTATAATTTGTTTGATTTTTTTAATTTCTGAAACTAGCCGTTATGGAACTAGTAGTTATAAAACTAGTTGTTGTACAATTTGATATTTAATTGTTTAATTCTCATCCATTGTTGTATGTCTCCTTCAAGCAATATTCTTCTTTCACTTATTTGTGCAATCAATCATTCATACAATGGGTTGAAATAATGACTTTGACCAAGTTTGAAAACAAATTGTTTATGAAACACTTGATGACGATAGTGATGAACAAATCATGAGCTACTTATGTGCGATGCAACAACAAGGAGGCAACAACAATCAACAAAGAAAGCCTAGAAGAATCATTAATCGCAATTGTGAAGATGAACATCTATGATTGATGAATGACTACTTCTTAGAAAAATAGATATACACTAAGACTTAATTTCGACGTTGGTTTCAAATACGACGACAATTGTTTATTCGAATTGTTAACGCTCTTAGTAATCCCGATGAGTATTTCCAAATGAGATCTGATGTTGTTGGTAGAATAGGTCTTTCGCCATTATAGAAGTGTATTGTAGTTATTTGTATACTTGCATACGGATCACCTGCTGATTGTATGGATAAGTACATTAGAATTGGCGAATGCACTGCAACTCAATGTTTACAAAAATTTGTAAGGGGTGTCAATGGGAAATTTGGACAAGAGTACTTGAGAAGACCTAACAACAATGACATCAATTGCCTACTATAAATTGGAGATGCATGAGGATTTCCAGGTATGTTAGGTTTTATTGATCGCATGCATTGGCAGTGGAAAAATTGTCCAGTTGCATGGCAGGGCTGTTAGTCGCTATTCATGACTTAGTTTTGTATTGAATATTTGCACGAAATTAGCGCCTTACCTCCAATTTATGGTTCTTTTTGTAGGAATTGTACATATTTTCATGTTTAGTATGATTTTTATATAGTAGATACTCTCATTTTGTGAATTAATGTTGAAACCACTTCAGTTTTAGGCCAAAAGAAGAGAATGCTCAAGTAGTTGATGACTCGCTAAGCGCGGCAGATCCGCTTAGTGAATGGCATCCGCTAAGCGAGGCATACAGCTTGCTTAGCGGGTTGAGAAACCCTAGAAGAGGATCAGTCAGAGATGTGCTCACCCAGCGCGTTGCCAGCCCCCCCAGCGAAGTCGTTGTCCCTTCTCGCGCTTAGCGCGCCTAACTCGCTAAGCCAAAATTCACTTACTCTCACTTAGCGAGCCAATCTCGCTAAGCGAGCCTTCAGAAGCTGAAACGTCCAATGAGCCTTTAAAACACTGAAGTTGGCATAAACTAGAGGAGAGTCGAAAAACAGAGCAAAAAAGAAAGTTGAAGCGACAAAGAGAGAGCAGCTAAGAGAGCTTAGGTTAGAGAAGTGAAATTAGGGTTTTAGAGGTTGGAGGAGACATCCTTAACCATTCTTTGCCATTTTCTTTCACCAAACTTTGTTCCTTCTTTGTATTAAAAGCATATTTCTTGTAATGGAAGGCTAAGCCTCTTGGTTGGAAAGTTCTATTGAACCCTTGATGTAACACTCTTTCATTATCTATTTAATGTTGTTTTTATGTGTTCATTGCTTTTATCTATGCTTATAGCTTGATCACTCATTTGTATGTATAGTTAGGATTTTTAGCATTGGGAAATGCTTTAAAGCCTTTGAACTTGGTAGAGCAAGCTAGAAATCTGTATGTCTAGAATTGAAGTGCAGTGATCTAGTTCATATTATGTTGTAGACTTAATACAACTCTTTTAGGCTAAGTTTGTTGAGGGATCAAGGACGAAGTTTAAAGAGAGTTAGACTCATTCACTAGAGGGATCTTGGTTTGAGTAATTTCTTAGCATAAGAGCACTAGGATAATGTTAAATAGAGAAAAATACATAATGACATCAAGAGGAACTCAGTAGAACGACCCAACGCTTTTTACTTGATTGTTTTCACTTCTAAGTTTCTAGATATTTAGTTTTTATTCACATAGACTGTAGTACAGAATTCAACTTGATATTTACTCTGCTTACCATTTATACAAATGTTTTCATACTGGATGTATAGTGTCTGAGTGAAACAAATTCCCTATGGATACGATACTCGATCTTACTGTTTTATATACTACTTGTGCGAATCGGTACACTTGCCGACGTTGCTTAACAAGGGCCAATATCGTAGAGGTGATCATCGTTATCCCACAATAATACATGAAGTCGTCGCTTCACAAGACTTGTGGATTTAACATGCATTTTTTGGAGTCGCAGGTTCAAACAATGATATTAATGTGTTAAACCAATCACTTGTGTTTGATGACATTATGCAAGGTCGAGCTCATCCAGTACAATTTAAAATTAATGGAACTTCATATAATATGGGGTACTATCTTGCATATGGTATTTATCCAAATTGGCCCATATTTGTGAAGACTATACCAATGCCACGAGGTCCTAAAATAAAATTATTTGTAAAATGTCAAGAAGCAACGAGAAAGGATGTGGAACAAGTATTTGGTGTGCTCAAATCTCAATTCGCAATTATATGTGGTCCATCGCATGCCTATAACATAGATACAATGAAGGATATAATATTGGCATACATTATATTGCATAACATGATTGTTGAAGACGAGCGAGATACGTTCAATGGTAATGTCAATGTTAATTATGGTCATGTAGAAAATGACATTTCAAATGTTGAAGTATCTCGTGGTACTTCTCATAACTTTGCCACATACTTGCAAAGAAAACAAGTTATGCATACAAGATAAATTCATCAACAACTTCAAATCGATTTGGTAGAACATATTTGGGAACGTTACAGTCATGAGAATAATGATTTTTAATTTTTCTTTGACATTAATGTTTTTCAATTTTTTTATTATCTAATTTATGTGTTTTTCATTTCTTTAACATTTAGTCATAAGTAAAAATTAAATTTATACTCAATTTCCTATTTCTTAATATTTATTATTTTTTGTCTTCAATGTTTCATTACAATTAATTACTTAATTAATTATATTTAATTTATAAAATAATTAAATAAAATATTTAAAAGTAAGATTCATGTAAAACCTACCAAGAATTGTCTAAGATCCGAGAATGAGATATATCACCAAAGGAAAAACTAAAACTGTTATTAAGAGATCTTCAATCCTATGTGACACTGTGAGATCCACCAAAATATGATCCAAGATCCCAATTTGGGATCTACCACTAAGATGCTCTAAGACTTCACTTCAATACCAACAAATACATGCAAAGAGCAAAATTGTAGGCTAGAATTTATTTATTTTTTGGTGGGGGGTGTCAATAGTAGGCTAGAAATCTTAAATGCTAGAAAAGTTTATGTTCACTAAGCTAAAATAGCTATAAATTATAATTGGCCCAGCATCAACCGTCGTCCATTTGGCAGGACAGTGGGACTGGGGACATCATTGTTCAATTTTGGATGTTTCGTCTTCTTACACCCTTTTTCTTTTTGTAGTGCTGTGCTACACTCGTGCACTCTCATGACGTGGATATCTCTCTTTCCTACTCTTGGGATTTTTAGTTTCGTATAGTATAATAATAACAATTCATTAATAAAGCTAATCTTTTGAAAGGTAGGGTCACATACACTTCATTATTACCCAAACCAATTCAATTAAATGTACGAAAAATAGTTTAGATGATCATAATTATAAATTAGTATGTCATGGGTGAGTTATGTTCTCTCAGATTGACTTCAAAATTGAACATGTATGTTGTTCCTAAGAGAAGCAATTCAATTCCAGTAGCCCATGCCAGTTTAAAGCGCATATATTTCATTGATAACAAAATAAAACCCGCAGACTTATATGTGGTCCATAGATAAGCAAAAAGAAAATATGAAGGCATCTCTTAATTTGGATTTTGGAATAGCTAGCAAACGAGAGGATGACATTTATTCGATACGATAGCTCACAACTGTGCGATCGTAAATTTTTTATCACAAAAAAAAAATCATAAATGTTTCCTACACCTTTTTTTTTGTGTTTTCCTTTTCAGGTTATATTTCTATCTAGCCTTGTTTGATTTGATTTGATCTTTTTACGGAAAATCTCACCTGGATGTTGTAAACTTCCAATATCTCACATCCTTCTTCTCCATCACAAACTGCAACAGTGTTCGGGTATAAATAAAATTAAAGAAAAAAAGAATACAAAAAGAAATTAAAGAAAAAAACATGTCCAAATAAAATATCACAGTTTTACAATAAAACCACGAAAACATCATTATTAATAATTTATTATAGTTCATAATCTTTGGAGGGGAAGCAGAACCCTAAAAAATCACGTAACTACATGGTTGAATAATTTCAATATAACTATTGATTAATTAAAGACAACTTGTCACTGTTAAAACTTTTGAACTTACTAAAAATTATTGAACCAACACTAGTTGACCAAGATAGAAAGAGTTTGTACCTCATCGATGATCATTTCACCATTTTTCCCTATCATTTCGGAGAAAATTCGACTAGTTTCTTAATATCACTAGCAATATAAACACATTTCACTATAATATAGTATTATATCATTGCGTGTATAAAAGATGAGAGCACGATACATTAATCTTAACAAGAAAAAAATCCACAAGAATAGTCAATTTGAGCTCCTTTTACGAGAAGATACTCTCACATAACACGTCTTCACAGAATTCTATTAAAATTAAAAATTTAATGGTCAATTGGTGTCGTGTATGATTGAAATTCATTAATTATCTCGATTAATGAATGACATAGATGATGATGGTCATAGAAAAGAATAGAAAACAACCCTAAAATTCACTATTCTTTGGCATGGTCAATTAATAGTACTGTGTACATTAAAGTTTACAAAGCCGACAAAAAGACGTAGGATTGGAAAAGAAATAAGAGCATGTTGTGGGGTGGGCGTGGTTTGCTCACAAAAAATGAGTCCCCGTCTCATCGATGATTTCTCTTACGTGCTCTATTTGTCTATTTAGGATCACCCCTTCAAAGAAAGTTTCTGGCTTTTCTTCGTAGCTCCTAAAAGTTATTAAAGTAAAAGCACAATATTATATATAATCTTGGTACGCGTTAAGCCTTGCCCTTTTTTTTTTCTTTCTTCTTTTGTTTCAATGAATGGTTTTCGTTTGAATTGAAAACCTGCAAAGAAAGCATCGATTTTGAATGGAGGAAGGGTACCCCAGAAGCAAGTTCAAGACCGTGTGTGTCTTCTGTGGCAGCAACAGTGGCAACCGACAAGTCTTCGGTGACGCTGCGATTCAATTGGGCAATGAACTGGTTCATCATTTTCTTTTGCATCATTCTACAATCCTATTCTGTTCTTCAATCTTTTTCACCATAAAAAGGATTTTTATATGGTCTCAGAGCACCTCCTCTGTGTTGCTTTCTTCACTTTTGATGTATTCTGTTCTGCATAACGTAAAGGAACACTTGTTTTCTATGATGATACTTGATGATGAATTTGTTTAGTTTGTTAAAGAACACTTTTCGTTTTTCGGGGTGCGTTTATTTTTTTGGTTGGTTTAACAATTTTGTATGAATGCATTTTGTGCCCTGCATACACAGAGTGAAGAATTCTTCATCATCATTATTTTGTTTTTTGTTTTTTTATATCTAGTATTATATGGTGTGAATTGCAGGTTAAGAGGAACATAGACTTGGTGTATGGTGGGGGCAGTGTTGGGCTGATGGGCTTAATATCTCAGAGAGTGTATGATGGAGGCTGCCATGTCCTAGGGTATGTGCAAACAGAAAAAAAGAAAATTACTTTTTAGTGTTAATGATAATTGATCACATTGTCTCACCGTTTGTTTGTTTCTTCTTTACATTTTACCCTCACTCTACGTACAGGATCATTCCAAAAGCTCTCATGCCTCTCGAGGTATTTGTGCCACCACCTTAGCAACTTCTTTAACAATTTTTAATCATTTTGTTTATTTTTCTTTCCACATGCAGTTAATTTAATCAATTGCTTTATTTATTCCTACGATTTAGTGCTATTATTATGTGACTACCACCAATGCCTTGGCATGTAACTTGTTACATGGCAGCAAGACTAATTTATGGTTGTTCTTTTTTATAATGACCCCTTTGCCATGGAAATAATTTATAGATGCTTTGATGGAGAAAATATGATCAGTGAATTGTTGTAATTTTGACAGATATCTGGTGAAACAGTAGGTGAAGTGAGGATTGTTTCAGATATGCACGAGCGTAAGGCTGCAATGGCACAAGAAGCTGATGCATTTGTTGCTCTCCCTGGTAGTAACCTCAACATCTCTCAAATAATTTTAAAAAATAATTGTTGATTACATGTCTTATACATGTGAATGCCACTAAAATTGTTCTTAATTGTACGGAAATTTGTTTGTATTCTTGGTGTTTTGGATTGTTGTTGTATTGATTATGTACTATATGGACTCTCACTGTCCTTATTATGCCCCCCCTTATAATTAGGAGGATATGGAACCATGGAAGAGCTGTTGGAGATGATAACTTGGGCCCAACTTGGAATCCATAAAAAACCGGTAACATAGTATTTTTACTCTGTAGTACAAAATCTTTAATATAACAATCAAGTGCTAACTCAAAATTCATACTGCACAGGTTGGTCTACTGAATGTTGACGGTTACTATAACTGTTTGCTTGCATTATTTGACAATGGTGTTAAAGAAGGTTTCATTAAGCCTTGTGCACGGAATATAGTTGTCTCTGCTACGTCAGCCAAAGAACTTATGATGAAAATGGAGGTCTAATTTCAACTAGCCATTTTCCTCTTATCCTTTTAAAAGGAACACAGTAGAAATGTGTGCATATAAAATTTTTGTTCAAATTAATGGTAAATTGGTTTACCAGGGTCATGAGGAAAAAATAATTGAACATCTACCATTATTATAAAATGCTAATAATATTGTAATGCATAGACATAAAACTCTTTGCATGACTTATTACTTGGGCTAGTGAGAATAGATTGGAGGTCATATTTTTTCTTAAATTCTCCCCCCCTTGGCACTTTTTGTGTGACAGTTGTCAAGTAGGACTTTGCTGCATTAAGCACTTTGTTGAGTAATTGTTGTCATCCAGGACTTTTCTGCTTATGTGGCAATCGTAAGCATGAAGGCTTATATAGGATACATGACTTTTAAAAACTCTCAAAATGATCATACGCATAAATGATTTCAAAGGGACCGTGCTTTCTCTTCTCTCTCTTTTGCCTTATTTCCTTTGAGGGATAAAAGAAGTGTACAAATTACCGTGTTGAACTTGAATTCTAGCTGACTTTTCCTTTTTGCAGCACTACACTCCTTCGCACGAACATGTTGCCCCTCATCAGAGCTGGCAGATGAAACAATTAGGTAATATCCAGATGCAGAGTGAGACTGTTATTGATGGAAGGTTTTTCTCCGAAAATTGATTTATGATGTGATTCTTCATCATTTGAGATGTATACAAGAGCCTGGATAGATGGGACCATATGTTGTTTGTTACCGTGTACTATGTTGTTTTATGACTGGAGTGCTTATATATTGGCTTTGCTGCTTTTCATCATTTTCTTTTCTTTATTTTTCCTCCCCTTCATTTAATGGTCAATTGATTCCCTGTGAGATAGTCATATCTGGTTGTTACCACTCATTAAAGGCAAAAGTACTTGGAAATGGAAAGAGATGATAAGCATTTCGTGAGCAGAATTTCAGTTGTGCGTAATGGGTTGGCTCCACTTTGTAGTGCCTTAATTAGACAAGATAGGTTAATCAAGGACAACCTACAATTTTGGCCAACCTGAAGACTTTATGAAGCTTACCATGACTTCATAAGGTACAATAGTATGAAGTTGGAAGCTTGTTCTCTTTCATATTGAAAATTAACTTAATTTTGTTTTTATAGATAATTTATTATTAATTTTTACTAAAATAACTTATAATAACAATAATAAATTCTTATTCCATTAGGTAAAGATGATTATATGGATCACACAATATCACAATTGTATTTTCATAAAATTCTTTTTTACCACTTTCGTTAATGTTATTTTGAGTTTCTATCTTCTTATTTTTATCGAACTAAAACTTATATTGTCTACACTTTTCATTAGTGTCTCACTTGGATGTTTTTTTGCAAATGTCTAAACTACCCTCATAGATTTTATCTTTTTTAATCTCCTTGTATACAATTATTTCACATACTATCTAGCTTATATGACCATGTCTATTTTAGCATTTCCATTTGTTCCTTTGAGTTTTTTCTCCGGTATGTCCCCTAAAGTCTAGCATTTACTATCATAAATTATACTCATTAGTCAAACATATAACAATAAACTTGTCTTTTTAGTTTAGTAAATACTTTGTTGTCATAAATAATTTTTGATGTCTTTTTTCATTTTAGTCATCATATATTCTATGCATGACATGTATTCACAATTTAGTAGATTTGACTAATCTGATTTAAAAAAAAAATTCAACACGAAAAAACTTCTCAGAAGACTTCCTATACTTCCTATCTTAGTAATATTCTTGTCCAAGCATGAAATGTTTTTTTCCATCATTTTATAGTATTGATTATAGATATTTAAACTTAGGCCTTTTCGGTATGATATCTTCTATTTTTACTTCCATGTCACACTTTTCTTGTTTCTTACTAAAATTACAAAAGTAAAGAATGATCAAGTGTGAACATACACATTATGTTGTCTAATAAATAAAATTATTTTTAATTTAACTAAGAAGTGTGTTCTATTTTTTAATACAATAAACATTGTATCTCTTTAATTATATTTTTAAAAAAAAAACACGGGATAATATAATTGGTTAACACTTAACACAACTTATCTTACAATCAAAAAACAGGGGTCAACACTCTGGTGGACCACTAAAATATGTGATCTAAAATGGATAAGTGGATTTTACTTGCTATCAAGGGTTGTTTTCCGATTATTTTTTATTATAAAAAGACAATGATTTTATTATCCTTTATTAAAGAATTGAAAACCTAAATCAAGGTTGTCACCAGTCGTTGGAAATGGCGGCACTTTGTTGCCAAATTCCAGCCACCGCACACAGCGGCAATCCCTCTTCCCCTCCTCTCTCATCTCTTAAGTTCTCCAGCAGCGGTGCACTACTCCTCGTCACACTGTCATGGTGGTACGCTGCGATGGCTACGTCACTGCATATTTTCCTTTCACCGCAGTGTAACTCTCTCAACTTCCCTCATCCACCCGCTCCGCCCAATCTCCAAGTCTTCTTCCTTTGTTGAATAGCCTTTAATAAGATGCCCTTTCACTTCCCGTAAACGGATTTTGCATCAACACCCTTGCAAATTACTCCACAATCAACCGACACCGTCACTATTCAACGACATCATTTATGAAAATCGTATATAAACATATTTTTAGATAATATAATGTAATTAATTAATTGATACATAATAATTAAAAATATTTTAATTGCTAAAATTACTAAAGGGCAAATAAGTAAATTAATCTATCCCAATAAAAGTTTAATTATTTAATAATATTGCAAAAAACTGGTATAAAAGGTCACGGGTCACACATTTAACCGTCAAATATTATACTAATATATCCAGTGGACAGGAATACGTGGTGCAAATGGATCAGATCTTTCACTGATTCACCGTAGAATCTTCCTAAAATAGGGCAACTTTTTACTCTTTTTGAATTTCACAATTGGTTGTTGTTTGTACATTTATAGCCGCTGAAGTCTTTTCTATGAGAAAAGATGGCAAAAAAGATCAATGAACAAGAACAAAATTACTTTTAGTGAGCAATGTGCGGAGCTAAAGAGTAAAAATATCAATAATAAAACAATGAGTGCAACATACATAATAATGACATTCTAGTCTATAGTTAACCATAAAATAAATTTGGTTGGATAAGGATTGAAACGTAATTGCCTATGCCTGACTAGGTAATGAGGGCTTGAATAACTAAAGTCATCACAGAGACCAAGCAATATTCAATAATTAAAACAAAACAAAGCCCATAGTCATTATAATTAAATCAAATTCAAGCAAGTTAATGTCACTTATATTGTTTACGTGGCAAAATAGTAGAGATCCAAGTTGTTGAAATAACATTTTCATAGCTTGATATATTATATGACTTGAGTTTGTTTGTTTGAATTTTTCCTTTATTCAATCAAAGCTAAAAGTGCAAAAAAAATAGCTTAACACAAGATGTAGAGGAAAATTAATGAACTAATTACCAAGGATAGTAAAAGAATATTAAATCAACAGCTTAAGAATGCTACAAATCACATGAGCATACATGGAGCAGTGCATATTTAATGCATAATGAAAGTTTTGAACTATAGAATAGTTGAACTATCATATAGTCGTCCACGTTTGCACCTCCCTTTGTTATGGTATTGTTTATTCTTTTTGAATTATAATATTCAAATCTTTCCGATGTTAATGGCGCAAACATACTCATTTAAAGATACTATCTCAGAAACATTATTCCATAATTGTTTCCATGGTCAAGTTATTCAGAGTGAAAAGCAATGCATTTTGATGGAACAGACTCTAATAATGGAGTTTGAAAAATAGAAGTTACTGTTTTGGAACTATGATACTCAAAGTACAACCACTCTCTGTGGTAAACTATTATGCGAGGTGTGACATAAAGTGGTCACAGGCCGAATACCTATAAGTTATTTTGATATAAATTAAAAGTATTTTTCCAGCAAACAATTTTATTCAAGTGGAATAAAATTATAATAAGCAACAAAGCTCTCTCTCTCACACAATATTTAACATGCAACTGCATATTACGTGAGACTCAATCTCAATATTATTGATTAAACCGAAACAACTTTAGATCATTTGATTCACGAGTTCGATAATGGTAATTTTGAACTTTATCCAAAATATAGTAATTTTACTGACATTAACTATAGAAATTGACTCTTGTATGCTGAAGCAATTTGTGAGCCATTAGTCTGATTAATACATGTAGTGCTCATTAGGATAAGTGTGGCCATGTTTGAGTGTGCTTATTAGCACCAGACATGAATTCTCAAAGAACTATTCAGCAGGACCTGCATTGTATGGTTCTTTCCCTTTGATCAGTCGTTTAATTGGCTCTTCCACTGTCCTCTTGTGTCGGTTAAGTCCCCTTGAGATTGGTCAGGTCACGAGTCTCATGATGCCTATAAGAAGGGATTATTATTATCAGCCGTGTGAGCTTGTTTTGCATCTTGGATTTTTCACTGCACAGTACATTCCGCGTCTTAGTCCCTGTCGTGGTGGACCAACATGATGATATGGTTAAATCACAAGATAAAGCCCAGTGGAGAGTGCTATTAATTACCTCCATGAGGGGTCCCTCTCCCCCTTTGTTCTTTCGTGATCATAATTTGTTTGCTCTCCTCTTGGAAAGTTGTTAACTGTTTACCTGACCCACTATGAAAGGATTGCAGAGGTATTCAACTGCACATTTTGTGTTCTTGGGATCCCTACCCTACACTACCATCACCTCTCAATCTCATTGCTCATATTCAACCAACTCATGTCACTATTCAGATAAACTTTCGTCAGTTGAAGTTCCTTTTAACCTCCGGATTCGCAGTGTGAAACAATGAAAGGGTAATGATATTCAAGACACCTTGCCTTCTTTTGTGTACACTCTTTAATGTGTGCCACTTCATTTCTAGTATTGAGTATTGAATATTGACCATATACTTAAAATAAGAAGCAATAATAACCATGTATAACGTAGAGAGCAACTTATTCTTTTGTTACAGTTTAAGATCGACAATAACAATAGTCTTGACAACTGACTCGTGAAACCTGTCCAAGAACTGTTTGGAAAACAAGGGGACCCCCTCTCCTTTTCCAACAAAAATAATAGACATATGGCAAAGGAAATATTGAAAATTGTCGGACCAATTTTTTTCTTCTGGAAGCTCAAAATAGTCACAGAATGAGATGAAATTAATAAGTGTAGACGGGTATGACAGTAAGAAGTTTTGATGTGAAAACTCCCTTACTGTGAGTAAAGAAAATTACGGGACTTAATCCTGTGAAAATATCTCTACTATTGATAATAGGATTACAACATCTCTCTTGATAGAAAAGGATCTATGATACAAACTTTCATTAGTCTGCAGTGTCTCTCTATTCTAAAGATTACAGGTGTTTCTTTATCAAAATGTATTGTGTGAGGATAATAAAGGATTATCTCTCAAACCTATTGTATGAAAATTGCAAGTGTTTCTATCTGGGTTCTTTGAGACGATTTTTTACTCTTTTTCTAAGAGGCTTAGCCCTTGCTTGACTCTTCAACTCTGTTTAGGAGTTGTCAAAGTTGTCTTAAATAAAAATGGGGTTAGACATCCCCATTTAAAGAAGATAATGAATGGTTTGCAAATACAAAGACAATGCACTTTTTAAGGAGATAGTCGACTACCTTTGATTTTAGCAAAGGTTATTTTGGACTTAGATACAATGCTCACATAATTCTTTGAATGTGGTCTTCCATTAATTATGAAAAAGTTACATGAGAGAAAAACATAAAATACTAGAAAAAGAATTACTATTTATGAATAGAATGAAAATGTTAAACATATCAGGATTGGCTTCCTTAATATAATCTTTATTAGAAAATTAAAGTATTACAGTAATTAGTATAAATACAACAAATTTCCACTACAAGAATGCGCCTTAATAGAGTCGCATAAATAACAGCTAAGACATTCATTCGTTTTATTTTTATCCATCTTGCTTGAATTATTTTTCCTAAACAAATCATATGATTTACATCTCTAGTTTTCGTTATGAATGATGATTGATTAACCTTAAATACTTAAAGCATGCGCAGGTGATAAATATCTTCTCTAAATTATGTATGATGATTGATGAACCTTAAATACTTAAAGTATGCGCAAGTTATTCTATCACTGAATTAAATCATGAGTTGAGTCACTTGACCATTTGCATGATTTATCTCGGCTTGAAACTTATACTATCACTGAATTTCATATTTGATTTCTCTAAAAAGAATGAGCAATCATCAAGAAAAAAAGTAAAATAATTTGTAAAGTAAAAGGTTAAGAATTTCGATTAAAATATCTCAATCTTAACTTTAAATTAAAAGGAAATATAATATACCTCTCACTTTTGAAATGTCAAATAGTAAACTTTCCATTATATTTCCCTTCAACGGAGAGGATAAAGTACAGCCTTCTCGTATTACTTGGTAACAGAAATCAGACCTAATCTCAAAGAACACTGCTACTACATTAGCATAGGAAATTAGGAATAAATTGTTCTGCACTGCACCCTGCAATTTGTTTCCATGCAATGCTAGCATTCAGCATCTTGCTATACCATCTTCATATACAATATCGAGAAATATTGGAAGTTCATGAATTATACAAGTGGCATCAGAAAAGATAATGATTTTTCACGCAAAATACGTGAGTCGGAAGGAACGATCCCTAAAAATTCATGCCCTCTGATAAAGCAACCACTGTACACAAACAATCTAGCCTTACAAAAGGGGTCTTCTTCTTTAAGGGGTGAGGGTGAATCCTGAGAATGGATGAAGGATCATTTTCCAGCTCAAGTCAAATCAAGCTTTTTCTTTGGAAGATGATGAGAGTAAATGATTTAAGGTAGCCGCTTGAATGACAGCAGTTGGGCTAGGTTCCCTAACACGGGAAGTTCCAGATCTTCTAGGGCCATAATTCTTATCAACGCTGCTTCTTTTAAAGTGGTGTGAAGAAAATCGAAAGAATCTCACTAGCTTTGTTGAACCAACAAGTAAAATCACGCCAACAATAATAAGTAGCCTGCAGCGAAATATTTCCAGTTAACATATTCCTGACACAAGAACATGAAGGTGTCCATCTTGTTTGAGAATTACCATAACATTGGTGATATATATATATCAGAAAAAGACTTGTGTCAAAGATTAGATGCAGAACAGAAAATGCTGGTAAATGCAATGTAACTATTTGCAGAATGATGGAGTGAAGTATAAAAGGGTGGAGATCATTTCTACATAGAACAGCTTTAAAAAGCAAGGAATATAAATGCACAAGAAATAATAGCATAACGTTTATTATTACCATCCAAGAAGAAGTAAAAAGCGAGCTTTTGGGGCCGAAGGGAGTCGCTCACCCAAAGCAAGCATCCCAGCAAGTACACCAGTCAAAATAGATGCCACTGCGGCACATGTAGAAACTACAATAGCCCTCCCATGTTTTAGACCACGTGTCTGCATGTTGGGGAAGTAAATACAGAAGAGGTTAGTGTATCTAAAATTCGCAAAGCAGAACTTGGACAAATATCAAGCCAGTTTGACTGAAATCCCACCTTCCCAGCATCCATAGATTGAAATGTCCCATAGGCTTAAGAGATGTAACAGTTCGCAAAAAAGTAAACAACATGAAAGATGTCTTCACAATACCTGGTAGTAAAAGCCTGTACCACTTGAACAGACACTTATGATGATGCAAATAGGAACCAACAGCTTGGGGAAGCCTTGCTCCAAGAACAGAAACCCCATCTTTGATATTACAGATGCCATCCTGCATTTTCATAATAACACAATTAAGAGTAAGGGCTTATGATCAACTTGTGTTCTCTCTCTGTGTAAATAATAGTCTCTCTGATCCTTTATATAAAAAAATAAAAAACAAGAGTACATTTTTTTGGTCCTTATTATATGAAACATGGACCTACTTTTAGATGTGTTAATTGTTAATTCTCTTTTATACCCTAATTTATTATGAATGCTATTAACGAGAGATGCCCACTCATTCTCCATGCAAATGGATGCTTTTATTAACTTGTTGACAATACAAGATACAATCATTGGTGGAAAAAAAAATTATACCTTGAGTTATGTGTAGCATCATTAAATATTACCACTACTGAGATCATTTAATTATATGGTTACTTTTGGAATGAAATTTAAATTCTAGCATTATTAATTAAAACTAACTAACCTACTTTTATTGGTCTTGATGAATTAATTATTTGTTTCTTATATAAAGGACCGGAGGTTGTATCTTATAATCTTATTATCTGCTAGTTTTGTCCATAGCCAATAGAAAGTAATGACACAATAAAAACTGATAAATGTAAAAACTAAGCTTTAGGCTACACAAATAAATTTGCAGTTATAGTATAACATTGACTATTTTTAAGAAGCTGATAATTAAGAAGAAAACATATCATGTTTGTTATAAATGGAAAGGAATGATCACATTGAGGTATTTGTTTACATATGCTACAGAATAGAGTTGTGTCTATGATCTCTCTGACTGTGTTAATCTGCTGATAATTGTTTTGAAGCAACTTCCAGTTCTTGTATACACTATACAGATAGAAAGGACAGTTTTGTTGCATTTATTTTTTCCTTTCCCTTTTCTACTCTACATGACTTGTTATCCTACTAGCTGCATTATTCACTCCAAAGCATTATTTTTTAAAAGAAAAAAGATATTGACATGTTCAGATAATAACATTAAGGGTAAAACACTTAATTGTCATAATCTTTATGACAACATTAAGGAGTTGAGGTAAATGAAGGAAGTGAAATATGTCCATCTGAGACCACAATATATAAATATAGTAGGGAAGTAACAGTACCCAAACAAAATTCCAGATTCCAAGCCGTAAATAATTTCCTCAACAACATCATATTCCATCTGCATCACTTAAAAATGTCAAGCAATGGAAGAATAATAAAGGACAATATATCTCATTAGATTACCATAAAAGGTATAAACATGTAATAAAGCTTCCCATCATGATTAAAGCATGAATTACCATCTCTTGTTCTCTTCGATTACGTTTGAATATACGAAGCCATCCATTAAGCATTATCTGTACAAGTGTTTCTAACAATTAGGAACAATAACTATTTCATAAGATAGTAATTTTACTTTGTTGCACCCATGACCCCACACTCTTTAAAGAAAAGTTAAGCCAATAAAAATACTATTACTACTAATAAAATAATGTATCTAAACTACGAGTCTTGTAATCATGCAATCAGGTTTGCAAAACAATAAATCATAACTCTGCATAATTAGTTCCAAGAGACCACAGTAATGTCTTCCTGTTGACTTCAAACAAAATTGGTAATTAATGGACCAAAGCATAAGACAGGGTACCTACAAACAAGATGAAAACAACAAATGCCAGCCATGGTATGTGGAAAATAGATAGAGCAGCAGCCTCTTGCTCCTCACCTCCAGCACCAACTCCTAAATATAGAGGAGCATACAATAGTTAACAAATTGGAGAAATGAACATAAATCATACATCAACAGAATGACACATGATGTTAGTAACTGATTGCAAAAGTTAATTTTTTTATAAGCTGCTAGAATAAAAAAGGAAAATTCCATGAAATCTCTATCCATTGCTACAAAACACAAGTGCATACTGCACCATACAGAAAAATAAAATGGTCAACCATAACTTTTAGGTTTAGGTTCAAATTCTGACCTGTATAAAAACCTAGAAATTCTGTTAGTCTGATCATAATCAACAAAATGAATAGTTAATAAATGCACAAGACTTTTCTTTCAGTGACTTGTGTTACTTGATAACACAACACAAACAGAGAGACAGACCAATATAAACAGAATATAGACATTTTATAATTACTTCAACAGTCATGTTCCTTGCTGTGTTAAAGGAAATAAAAGCAATTAAACTGAACACTCTACTTTGGCAATCTAAAACTTACATTACCTATTGTGCCAAAACCTGCCAAGGTAATGCCCACCCAATCAACAACATTCATGACTTCTTTGAGATAAAAATGAGAAAAGACTGAGAGAATTGCCAGTCCACAGCCAGAAACTGGTTGGATGACAGAGACCTAAATCAGAAAAACAACCAAATTACACGTGACAAAAATCTAGGCAAAAGACCAGAAGACCCTGCTAATGATATAGAAATATCCCTTCAAATTCAAACTCTAGTTTTCTTCTGCATTATTTTTCTATTATAAGTATAGTAAGATCACTTACAGGCGCAAGAGCTAATGCCCTTAACATCAACAGTGCCCCAAATATATCCATTAGAAAACCTATCACCCAGGTTTTGTTCAAAGCATATGCCCTTATGACCTGCAAACACAATTTTTTTTATAAAAAAAACAAATAGAAATGTTAATCCTTAATCAAACAGTGAATTCCTGATGCTTCAACGAAAAATTGGATCTTTACCCAATTTTCCTCCACCCAAAATCCCTCGTTCATACATATGCACGTGCATGTACCCAATTTCACCGTTTACAAAAATACAACCGCAAAAACGATGGCAAACGGGAACCAAATCATGGGCATATGAAAATGGAAAAGAAAGAAACAAGTTAAAAGAAAAAGAAAAGAAAGTGGAATTAAGAAAAGAGAAACATGCCTTGAGCTTGAAAGAGAGAGGGGGAAGAATGACGGTGCCCTTCTTCTGAAGGATTTTGCCGATGTTGTTGCCGGCGGTGGCAACCACCGTCAAAACAATTGATTCCCACATTCTCTTCGACCCTTTCTTCCTCCCTCTGCTCTTCGTGCCCGCCCCAGTTTTTGTTTTGTTTCGAGGATTTGTTAATTGTGATTAATTATTTATTCAATACTATCATTCTTTAAACGGTTTTCAGAGGAGTGATTACAAAATTAAAACCACTGTTATGTTTTAATGTATAAATTAATAAAATTATATTATGATTAAAATTAAAATCTATTATAAATATACATACACACAAAAAAAATACCTTTAAATATATATTATTGATATTTTTAAAAAATATTAAAATTTCATTTTGAAATACAGTCAAAATTTAAGAGGATGTTAATATGAGATAGTCCAGAAGAATATTTTTTTAATCAATTATGGAGTAATGTGTGAAATGAATTTTCAAATAAAAAAGAAAAAAAATTAAAAATATCTAATTAAGACACCAATTAGGTTGATATAATAAGATTTATCTTAGAGTTCGAAATTTGATTAGTACTTTATGTGGAAATAGATTTTATTGGAAGGAGAATATCAATTGTGTGTACTCACAATTAAGATAAAAAATTTGACAAAAATAACTTCCTACTAATATTATGACAAGAAAAAACTTGAAACAAATTAGATTATTTTAAATGATTTATTATATATATAATTAATTAATTATAATCAAAATCAATTTTTAGATTGTGCTTGATACAATTTATTCCTAGCTTAACTTTTTTCCTTATAAGGAAAAATCGAGTCAAACACTTATAAATACTATTATAAGATTTAAATGTGATCGTTTGAAAATTAGTTTCAAATAAGTTGAATTTAATTTTTTTTCATTAGCTTTTTTATATGCTACTTATTCTGAATAATTTACCTTTTAAAAATAAGTGACTTATTTTTTAAAGTATTTTTTGTATAATGTATGTTTAGCCCAACTCTTCTTTTTAAGGAGAACAAAATTAAAAAAAAAAAAAAAAAGTCAAAACACACTTACAAAACCTTTTTTTCTTGAAAAAATAGCTAAAACCACAAAATTTAAGTTATCCCAAAAGTGAAAATTTTTACTTTCTAAGTTATGTATTTTAATTTATAATTTTAAAGTAGATTAATGAGTTATGATTTTTAATAACTTTGACATGGCTTTTGATTTGAGGTGATAAATTGAGCTGAATCTATAAATTGACCCAAACAATTCATAATTAAGGTCAGACTTGGCTAGCTTCCTACAAAACTTGGTTTATTTCAACTGACCTGATTAACTATTTTTCTAAAAAAAAGTATATATACTTCTTAGGATTTTGTATATTAAAATTATTTTTTATTTTTTATTTAGTTCTTAGAATATCACGTGTACTTTAAAAGAAAACGGTAAGATTAGGTTGAGTTAGATTGAGGTCAACCCAGGATTGGGTTGGATTTGCCTAGTTGATAGGCTAATTTGAAGTATCTCATGTCACAAATCCAAAAAAATATAATAAAAGTATACGAAGCTAATTAACAAAAAAAAAAAAGAAGAGGAAACTATAAATCATGCTTGTAACGGTGACAATGGGTCGTATTTGATAGTGTGGTGAAGAAGATGAGAAGTTTCCAAATGAGGACGACGCCAATGGAGCTCTCATAGTAGTGTCAAACAACACAGCAGCCACTAAATATACCTTTCTTTTAGGCGGCGCTGAATACCCTTGTTAGCTTCACGACCAAGAGAAAATATAATACTCACTTTTGGTGGAATCATTTAACTCACTTTTGCTGACCTACGTACAATACCATATCAGATTTAAAAACTTCAATAAGTTTTCTCTATAATGCTGCAATTCTTAAGAACTTAAAATTATGGATCTTATATTTATTTTAGGGAAAACGGAAAAAAAGTTATGCTTAATGATGTAAAACAATTTACACAATTATTTAATTATAATTCATTTATTTTTAAAATAATTAACTTAAAGTAATTTAAACGGTGATTTATAATTATCATAATTAAATGATAATGTAAAATTATTTTATACTAATACATAAGCATTAAACTCTCTTGTTTTACACTGTAATTCTCAAAAACTTTGTTAAAAATATTGCTTTTATATAAGGAGTTGTTTAACTCATCCTAACTATCAGGTTAAAGTTAAACAGCCCATAGAAAATAATTAACCAAATCACTCTCCTTGAAATATATAATTAATTACAAAAATAATCTTTTATGTATTACTTAACTTCATTTTTACTTGAATTAAGTTAGATAACCTTTTATATCAACAATTATTCTTATATAAGAATTGTGGTATCAATTGTTCTAATAGTAAAACTACATAAAAAGTAGTTCTTTAAGTTTAAAAACTCCATAATTAACCAACTCTCGCTAAAAAATACTCTTATCCAACAATTATAAATAAAAGTCAATACAAATAAATTATAAATTTGATTTGTTCAAAACAAAAACTATATAACAAATAAAGGAGAAACGTACGATATCAACCCCATAAGCTATTTCCTTTCCGTGTAAATGGATGGGAGTTGATCAACTTAATTTAGAGAAAAATAATTGAATTAATTTCTCAATTTAATTTGGTTTAAGAAGCAGCAAATCTAATATATATAAGTAATGTGATGTAATAGGAAGAGAGATGTAGAACCAAATAAAAGGTGTTGATGATTTGATGGAATGTTAAAAAATAGAGATATTCAAATCACCCAAAAGAATAATTGGTTTTCGACTTAATATTCTCTCCAACCCGACCAATTCATCCCTACTGCCAACCAGATTTCACAAGAGAAAGATGTAAAATACTGAAATATGCCTGGCTCATCAATATCGCATCCATTATTATACTTGCTTTCTCCCAACCAACATACCAAACACTAATAAGAAAACAAGTAGATTTATGTGATTGATTATTAGACCCTGGCCACTGCATTATTTAACTACACCTTATCTTACAGGAAACTTCATTTCAAACCACCACATATCTCTGTTTTGTGGGCTTGTGGAGTTGTGGTCCAAATCAAACTAAGCTAGAGCAAGGATAACATTGGAGAAAGTATCGCTTGATCACCAAAATACACAATTGCTATTACGGACGAAATAGAAGACCTTAAACATTTAGTGGAGACATATAAGTAAGCAAATTCCCTTGAAGCTATTTGTTGCAAAACTAATTCTGTTTAAAAGTAGAGGATTGCTTGCAATCCAATAATGATAATGATAATAATAAAGACAGGGTTGCGGAAATACATATAACAGAAGGCTCACTAAATGGTAACATATCATATCATTACTACACATGATTTAATTAATCCATCTGACCCATCATAAAGTTAAAATCATGAACAACAAAATAAATATAATTTCATTTCATTTCACCCCTCAAAGGAAGATTAGAAGATCTTCGAGGACCTAATTATAAGTAACAAATTATTCCACATATAGACAAAAACCTTTGACGAACTCAAATAAACCGATCACAAATTCATAACCCCATCAATGATTAATCTACAATTCTTCTCATAAACGCATCTCATATATGTAAAACCAGAAATTTAAATACGAGCAGCAATTAATTAAACCACTACCAACCATAAACCACATGGGAGTACTTGTTCTTCAGCCACCTGAAGCTCTTCCTGAAGGACCCTTTGATCTTTCCTTCCACAGAATACATTTTATAGCTAGCAACCCTCTTCTTCCTCTGAAGCTCAGGATCAGCAAAGCTCCAAGACTTGGAGAAAGAAGACCCTGCAGAAATGCTTTTTCCTTTCTTCAACTTCAAGTCCCTAGGAGGACCTATTTGAGTTTGTGCATAAGAAGCACTATAAGTTCTGAGACTAAGATCATAAGGCCTAGGAGCTCCATAGTAGCTCTCTATCTGCATCATTTGCCCATTTGCATAAGACCTTGATCTTTGAAACTCCTCCATAGGAATTAAGCAAAGAATGAAAGAGCCAAAAGGGTTCTCTCTCTCTCTCTTCAACTCTTCACCCTTTTTTCCCTTTTATTACAAAGAAGAATATCAAAGTATGAGGGACAGTGGTGGCGTGGGGTCCAACAAAGACCATAGGAGCTTCGGTCTACGGTGGCTTTGGCTGGCTTAGCTTTACTTTCAATTTTTATTTTTATTGTAGCTTTGTCTACTTATTATTAAATTCCATCCACTGTTACTGACTTCTAGGGGGAATTCATATATTCATTGTTAGGTGGCGTGTTTAGTGGGGGAATCCAAATGTTGCAAGAGTTATTATATTCATAATTCATGTACTTCTTTTTTCTTTTGTTGTACACTTATTTTATTTTTATTTCCCGTTGTGTAAATTATTATATTTGGTCCTTTGTATAAGAAATAAATTGGATTTTTTCTTCTAATTGTGTTTATCAGTTTCTATTTCCCTCTTTCTATTTTAATAAGTTTTCTATAATTATGTTTATTGGTTTATCCCCTTTAATATCATCTTAGATTTTAATTTTTGTATTTGATTTGTGATTTTAGTTTATATTTTAAAAAATCTACAATCTTACCTTAATTTTTAATTTTGCATAGTATTTTTTTATTTTGGTGCAATTGAAAATTAAATCTAACACATTTATTATTTAAGATATTATTAAGAAATAATTTCATTAATTAAAATACAAAAATAAAAGAAATAAACATACATAAAATTGAAAATTAAACTAAAATTATAAATTTTATAAAATATGAAGATTAAAATAGAAAAAAAAACTAAAATGACATATAAAATTAAATGAGGACTAAAAGTCTAAGATATTTTAACTTGTTTATAAGCTATAACATAAAGGGTGTAAGTTTAGAATTTTCCATTGTCTACGGCTTACGCTTTTAAAATTCTGGAGGATTTTGCTTTTGACCCGGACAAAGTATTCCGCGTAAGATAATTTATCTGCCACCAATTCTGATCCTTTTTCAATGGCCCACGACAGCAACAGAGATAACGCGACTTTTTTTAAATAAAATTCTCAGGCTTATTTTCAAAAAACAAATTTTCCAACTTCGTACGTCAAAAGTGTTTAATATTTTTTATATTTTCAAAATATTTAATGTATTCATTTTTTATTCAATATTTTTTTAAAAAAACGAACTTATGAACATACTCGTTTGGATTTTGAGGTCGATAATGAGAAAAAAAAATCAGGAAATATAGATTTGGAGTATTACTTCAATTTTTTAATATATAATACCTAGAAAGCATTTTTCTTCTGGCCATACTTTTGATTTGATTCAATTTTTAAAAACATTTAGTCTTTGAAATTAAATACTTATTAGTTTATAGTTATATTTTAATATTTAATATGGAATTAAAATTCACTCAATACATATTAAAATACTATCACAAACATGTCATTGCTTTAAGTGGAATTAACATTAATTCTTTAAACAGTCTCATATTTGAACTTTGTACATTAAAAAAATATATCACTTTAAATATTGTCTCACTTTATATATTACTCAATTTAGAAGAAATAAACTCAAATAATTTTGATCAAGTTTAAATATCAATAAAATAATTCTTGAAAAATCAAATCACAAGATTAAGTTTTTTAGCAGTTCCAATAGAGTGAGCTTGTGAGAAATATCTCGTGAATTTAAATAAAAAATCTGCTTAGCAAAATGGTCTTTTTCGAGGATGTTCGCGTCTACCTTTACCTATTGATTTAGAAAAGTCAAATTATCTATCCCTTGACATTCCTTTAATAAAGTTTGTTCCTGCTGTACAGGTCCTTGAAAGTAGAATATTCGTACCAAATTTTCGTAAGTTCTCATAAGTCGAATTCTGGTAGGATGTTTATAAAGATTTTAACACTTACGTTAGTGATGCACAACTTTTTTTTTTAAAAAAAGTTAGTGTGTGCTGAGTATAAATGAAAGATAAAAATTAGATAGAGAGATACTTAAGGCTTTATTTAGCCTATCTATATCATCCTCAATTCGATTACTTTGGTGTACCTTGTATGAAGTAGAAGGAAAATTTCTTCTTTGGACAAATCCAACTAGAATTACTGTCTTTAACAATATTTTGAGACTTAGTATTTTTTTAATTCATTGAGGTTTATCTTTAGTTAGAAAGCTTTCAATAAATATCTTTAGAATCTATTTATTGAGATCCGGTCAGTTAATCAACAGATTGATTTAATCTGTCAAATTAGATCGAAATTCTCTGGGCCTAGTTATTTTGTGATTATACTGTTAAGATTCACTCTTGGCTAGAAAATTCTCAAAATATATCGTAACAAAATTTCCTGCACATCCATATTTTATTTTTTTTACCTCATTACATTACGGATTGACCTTTTCATAATAAAATAAGGTACAGGAAAAAAAATATGAAGGTGTAGGAAGCAACAGTCTACCTATCTTTGAAATCCAGTTATTGGGTTTTGATCATTGGATCATCAGATAGGTTTAATTTATCAAATTGGATCTAAATTGTTCAAAAATTGATCCAGAAAATTAAATTCTATCGATATTCTTTTAGTGATGATAAAAAAACCATCTATTTTAATTTAATTAATTGAGAATAAATTAACATCATAGATAAAAACATTGAAAGTAATTCTTAAAAATATTTATTATGTTAATAATATTAAAATATTGACTTATATATGATTTTGGTTCCTTTATTGTATTCAATTCATAATTTTGATTCCTTTATTTTAAAATTAAAACATTTCATCCTCTTATTTTAAAAAATTTACATTTTAATCTTCTATTTCAAAATACAAACATTTAATCCTCATATAATAGAAAATCCAAAAATTTGATCCCTGTATTTTAAAAAATTTACAATTTTGATTTAATCTATAATTTTGCCTAAGTTTTATTTCTTTTATTTATTATTTTATAATTAATTAAATCATTTCTTGATGGTACCTTAAATGAATATGTTAAATTTATGGTTCAATTGAACCAAAAGAAAAGAAATAAAAAGATAAAAAAAATTGACCAAAATTACAAATTTTCAAAAATAGAATGACTAAATTTCTCTATTTTGAAATGAGAAGACTAAAATCATGATTTAAAAAAAATATGAGGATCAAATGTTCTAATTTTAAAATAAAGGGTCAAAATTGTGGATTGAACAAAATAGGAGAATAGAAATTATATTTAAGCCTAACATATTTAATGTGCTTTTAATTAATTAAATATCTTTAATAAAATATATTAAATACTGATTAACTAATACCTTAGAATGCTTGTTCACACAACCTTAATTTTTTATTAATAAAATGACTGCACAATCATCATTGCTTAAATTATGAGTATTTCTTTTTACTATTTACCCACATGGGTATTGAATACGATGAAAATCAATTCTTTAAATGGAGCCGATAACAAATGAGAGATTGAAGTCCAATTAAAGGGGCTAAAATTTTATCTAAAATCAAATGAGAAATTGAACTCCAATTTTAATAAATTTATGACCACTCACCAAAAAAAAAAAAGATGAACTACATGTAATTCTATTTTATTCTTTTTTAGCCGATAATTCTTTACTTTCTAAATGGCAATGGCGGACCTGGCAGGGAAACATTCCAATTTCCAAGTTCTAACGGCCAGTCTCTACCATGGAAAGCGTACGCGACAAGTCACTGCATGGAGTATGAGTGGTTTAGCGAATAGTTGACCCAGCAACTGAGTAATTGCTACGATTGCACAATGCCCATATTGTAAGCTGAAGCATGCTACATTATCAAACAAAAAGTTATATTTTAAGTAAACAAGTAAAATGTGTACTTATTGACAAATTTTATTGTATTAAGATATCAATATATTTTTTAGTTGAATAAATGATTAAGAGTGAAGGACATCCTTGCATACTCAGACAAATTCACTTAGAGAAACCCCGTGGTCTGTGCTATACTATGGTCCTAAAAATGGATTTTAATTGGAATGTAAGGTCCCATTTGTAGATTAAGAGCAAGCATCATATGATTGAGTACTGACAGGTACCTACGAGTCAAATCAACGGGGTGATAATGAAAATAAATCCAGTATATTTCCAACGTAACGTTAAACAAGTTTCAAATTTACAGAACCACCTCACGGATATTAAAACAAAACACAGAGAAAGAGAAAGCAGCAATCTACAATCTTTAGTAATAAGACAAACAAACAAGCAAGCAACAAAATTGCAACAACGCATTCTGCTAGACCCAAAATTAGAGAGAAGAATGGCAAATTCAAATCACCGGTTTGGGGTTAAGTTCAAGTCTTGCTAGAGAAAGGCCCTGGGCCGTGAAAAATAAAATAATGACAGCGGCCTCCATAACAAAAAGCATACCAATGATGGGAAGACCAAATCAAATGAGATCGGCTACATTGGCTGGCAGCTCCTCAATCTGCACATTATAAAACTTTTGGATGTCAAACAGCATCCTTTCATCATCCCCAGTCACAAAATTGATAGCAACACCCTTTCTCCCAAACCGTCCACTACGACCAATTCGATGGAGATAGTTCTCTGGCTGAGTTGGCAGATCATAATTTATAACAAGTGAGACTTGTTGGACATCAATACCACGGGCCAAAAGATCTGTGGTAATAAGAACACGGGAGGACCCAGAACGGAATTCCCGCATGATGATATCCCTTGTGTTTTGGTCCATATCTCCATGAGTGGCTGAAACTGTGTGATCACGACTCCGCATTTTGTCTGTCAGCCAATCTACCTTGCGTCTGGTGTTCACAAAGATAACACTCTGGGTGATTGCCAAAGTTTCATAAAGATCACATAGTGTCTCGAGCTTCCAGTCCTCCTTGTCTACATTGACAAAAAATTGCTTGATCCCCTCCAAGGTAAGCTCATCACGTTTTACTAGAATCCTCACAGGTTTGTTCATAAACTTCCTTGTGATTTCCAGGGCTTCAGGAGGCATTGTGGCAGAGAAAACCCCAACCTGGATCTTAGGTGGCAGCAGCTGAAAAATATCATAGATCTGGAAGGTGGTAAAAAACAAAGTCAAAATTCAGAAGGATACACTTTATGAACCAAAAGGCAGATAAAGTTGAAGGTATTTGTATTTCATATTAAACATGGACATGCTACCAATGCAGACCACAAACCAAAACATATAATTTTCAAAAGGCAAATATTAAGTATTTAAAGCTTCTTGCCTATAAGAACATTAAAAACTAACACTTAGTGAAAAAGATAATTTAAGTTGCCCCAAATAATAGTCTCATGCATTTTTTTTCTTCCAAAATTCATAGAGATAAAAGATGAATATATGAAAGAAAACAAGAGAGTTAAGAGACAGAACCAGGATTTCTATTTCTCCTATTCTTTCAGCTCCAAAATCTAGTCAATATGCACTTTGGCATCTTTAACAGGCTACTATATTGTTGTAGTGTATCTAGTACATCAAAATGTACTGTTTGACAAACCACAACTTATTGATAGCCATTATAGCTCAGTTATCGGCATACATTTGGTGAAAATTCAAATAAAAACACTAAATATTATTTTTAAGCCAAAATCGTATTCCAACACAACAAACAATAGAATGAAGCAAATAAAAGAGAGCAACATGGGAAAATGAGAGGACCTGATCCTTGAAACCTCGAGAGAGCATCTCATCTGCCTCATCCAATACAAACATCCTGATGTTATCAGAGCGCAATGATTGCCTGCGCAGCATGTCAAATACACGTCCAGGAGTACCAACAACAACATGAACCCCACTTGAGAGGATGCGTTGATCTTCACGAACACTGGTCCCACCAACACAAGCATGAACCTTGACACCAAGATAGTCCCCTAGTGCTCGCATGACCTTTTCAATTTGTTGTGCAAGTTCACGAGTGGGAGCAAGAACCAGTGCCTGGCATTCTACTAAGCTGTAATCAAGCTGCTGCAAAACTCCAGAACAAAAGGTAGCAGTTTTTCCAGTTCCAGATTGTGCTTGCTGAATAACATCAAGCCCCTTGCAGAAAGGAACAATCCCCCTTTGTTGAATTGCAGAGGGCTTCTCAAAACCTTCTCAGAAGTAATACAACATCCACACAAATGCTCAGTTATCAATTAAAACAATAACAACAACAAGAATCAAAACAGAGAGTGCAGCAGCTATTCAAGATTCTGAAAGAGGAATATAATTTGACTGTAAATTAATCTCAGGTTTGATGCAGACCTAACCAATAGAAATTAAATTTCTCAAACAAGATTTAAAATTGTTGTAAATTAAAATATTAATGAACATACCATATGCATAAATACCCCTCAGAAGGTTCTCCTGCAATCCCATAGCATCAAAGCTTTCACAAACTTCGTCATAAGAAGTAAAAAAATCTTGCCCATCAGTTCCAAGTCTGGTCCCATCAACACATAAAACCAAGAATGAGCTTATAATTCTAGGCATGGGCGCATCACAATTCACAGGTAGGCATTAGGTATGAAATAATAAGTTGGAATAACTAATACACAGAATATAAAACCATATCTCAAGCCATAGCATCTCTACTAAGCATCCATCTAAGGGAAGGGGAAACCTACAACTCATTCATCTTAGCATCATATTGACGAGCATCAAATTGTGATCCTTCTGGCGCCAACCCAGCCATGATAGCAAACTGCAAAGAAAAATACACATCGATTCATTTCACACCCTACAGATCAAGGTTTATATACTGATATTTCACACATTTTAATTCACCAACTATAGTTCAAAAGACAATTTAACAACAGGAAAATAAATAAATAATCCGATTTAGCGTACTGAATAAATAGTACTAAGCAAAACGGAGGCAGAGAATCATTGGCGTTTCTTTTATGCACAAGACAAAACTTAAACAACCCAATTAGTTATGTTAGTTTGAGTTACTTATGGTAGATGTGAGTTCTGAAATGAAAAAAAAAAAATAAAGATTTTTTATGCCAGAGAATAAATCGATCCGTGCAAAAGAGCGATAGTAATCTATAAATTAAATCTGAATAGCAGCTAAGTAACGAAATCAAACCTTCGGGAAAGATGGAGGAAGTTCGAATTATCAAACAATGAAAAAGAGTGAGTTTGTGAGAGGGGGTTGTGGGGTTAGGGTTTTCGAAACTCGAAGGGTTGTGGCGGTGGCTATGAGATGACGACGTAACAGAGAAGGCGCCGGAGAGAGTGAGCATTGAAATGGGTTTCTTATTTCAATGGATTTCGTTGCTTTAGTTTTCAATTCTTTCACGATTTTACCCCTGAATTTTTCTGCTAATTGCAGCCTGACCCACAAGTGTTCCGACGTCGTATCTATTTACCCCTGTCATTTTCGGAGTATGCCTTCCTCTGTTCTGTTATAATTGCAAAGATTTCATTGAAGCACGTTCAAAGGTTGTATTCATTTAATTGATCATTTTTATGTATAATTTATCCTATTTTTAGCTTTAGTAAAAGGTTTAAATACACACACAAAAAAAACGCACAAAATTTAAAATAAATGGCAAACTTTATTATTAATATTTAAGGTCAATATCAAATATGAATAAAATGAACATAAGCTATAAAAAGTAAAAACATATAATAATGATTAATTGATTTTTTATATAATTCTTTTAGTTGTGGGAATAAATAAATAAAAGTAACAGGGTGAAAAGACGATTTCTTTTTTCAGTAACTACAATGGCAAACTTGTAATTTGACCCTGAAAAAAACTTGTAAGTTGCGTCATTGAAGAGAAAAAAAATCTACAATCACTCTAATAATTTAAACATAATATTAAAATTATACTTTTCATTAATTAATCTTAAATTCGAGTCTCACGCTCTCAGCTTTTGTCTTTCTTTTTAACGCTTTTATGTATCTTATTTAAATATATATATATAAAATTAAAATTAGCATAACTCGCAACTCTACTAATTTTTTCTCATGCGAATGAAGCTGTAAAAAATTGTGTTTTCTTTATTCATCTGTTTTCTCTCCTTTTATTTCGTTCTAAATAAAAAAAAAAAAGGGTTAGTCTTGGATCCTCTTGTATACATAAGTGTGTAAAATGTCAAACTATTATTTTTTTCTTAGGCATTCTCCTCATTTTCCTTCTCATCCGCTCTCACGTAAAATGATGGATCGCACTCTCTTATGTTGCATTTGGCAATTTTGCTTTTGCAGAGAGAGAGAAAGGAAAGCAAAAAAACAAAAAAATATAGTCTCCTGGAGGGAAAATAGGTACTTATCTCATCCGCGAACAACAAATCTCTCAAGCCATCTGAAATGTCTTGAATGGCAAAGACATTGGAATTACATTTAACAAACTATAATTCAACATCATAAATCAATTTTAAATATATATTTTATCTTTGAAATTGATGTACGTTTCTAATATGCACTTTATATATTATCTTATGCTTCTAACATAAATTGAATGATTCAACAACTTTTTTTTAATCTCTTTTAATATATCATTTTTAATATTTTTAGTTCTAACTTAAATTTCAGTATTTTTTATAAAAATTATCAATAATTAAAAATAGAAATATTTTTTATTACAAAAATAATAATATATCACACTTTAAATTATTTATGATAAATCTAAAATATAATTTATTAGTTCACAAATATTTATTTATTATAAATTTTAATTATATAAAATAAACATTTATAATGTGCAATGTAAAGGCTAAAATACTAGTTAAGAATATATGCCATTTTATTTTTTCAAAAATAATTAGTAATTTTTTTAAAATAATCTTTTGATCAATTTTCAATTATTAAAATCATTCAAAGTTTTTTTTATAAAAATAATTAGATATTTATGATGATTTTATTACATAAATTATCTTAAAAGTAAATATTTAGTCAATTTTTGATAAAAAAAAAATTAAAATATTTAATAAGATATGGGGTTAAAATTTGAAAATGAGGAAAAATTGTAAAAAAAAAAAAACGAAGGTGAAATTTAATATTTTGGAAAATTACCGAATGCATTGTGTTAACTGTTGAAGAGTAAATAGTGTATATTAATAATGTAGTTTTTATTTTTATAATAATTATCCTAAAAATTGTATTAATAATTTTTTTTTGAAAGCAATAATAGATTTTAATTAATTAATAATATAAAAAGTCATATGATTTTTGTATAGTAATTAAACTCTTCCGTAAGCCATAGCTTTTCGTTGCCAAATATCCGTGTGCGGCAAATGTTCAAATGTAGTGCGTGGCTGGGTAAGAGTAGGGTCGGATAGAATAGTTTATTCAAAAGGTATATTTCAGAATAAATATAAAATCATTATTATTTATTAAATTTCTAAAAAATAATTAAAGATATGATTCTTTCATAGTACTAAATACATGCTGTAAAAAAAACTAAATACATCTTTGAAAAAAAATTGAGTAAATCTTAACTAAAAATTATTCAACAATCTCGTAATTAGCTCAAAAACACCGAAAATTTGTAAAAATATACTGAGATCTCACTAGAGAGTTAAAAACTCTAATTATGAGAATTAATTAAAATAATAATAATTTTACAATTTATTATACATGTGTCTTTATCATATAAAAAAGTAATTACTAATTAAATTTTTTAGAATTATACACTTTTTCTAATAAAATGCACAATGCCTCGTACTTAGGGATTTTTTTTATAAAAAAATAATAGTTTATATTTAAGAACAGAGTAAGATGTATATAGTAAATAATTGGGAAAAAAAGTAGGCTAGAGGTATAAATACTAACACATTTATTTTGTTTTGTTAATTTTACAAACACTATTTTAAATTTATAATTAATTAAGAGTTATTAATTTATTTCAATTAAAAAATTTATAAATTAAAAAAATATTTAATGTATAAATAAAACTAAAGACACTGATTGCCATGATTAAAAAAAAAGGCATAAGGTTAAAAAAAAAAAAAACTTTCCATTTTTTGACGTGCAAAGTGACATCCCCCTTTACAAGTCTCTGGTTTTTAAAATATGCTTTGTCATCATCTAACTACGTCGCTATCGAATATCAAACTCCATTGTCTTGTACAACTCATCAAAACTACTTGTCATAGACATTATAATATTATTTGGATAAGATTGCTTTTTATTTTGTTTCACTAGAACCCTTATTACTTAAGGGTATTCACTAGGTCGCAATAATAGTGAAAAACTATTTGCTAGTTTACGACTACCAAGTTTCTATGATCTGAACCAATTTATGTAAGTTATATGAGTTTTTTAGCTTTTGGGAAAAAAATAATAACACTTAATTACATGTCATGTGATAATCAATTAAAAATTACATTGTTCAAGATTTTTTAATAATTATATTTTTGATATGGTTAATGGTATTTTTTATTCTGGTAAATTTTTAAATTTTAATTTTAGTCTTCAACTTTTATAATATTGGTTTTAATCTCCAAATTTTAATTATTATGTATGAAAAAAGTGTTTATTTTAGAGACTAAAAATGAGATATTTACAAAAAATACAGAAACAAAACCTATTAATTCTAAAAGTCGGTGGCAAAAAATTAAAATTGGAAAAATTTCTTGGAAATAAGACCTACGCCTTTTTAATATCCTCAACTCTATCCGTACGAAAAAAATGGAAAAAAGTCCACCAATTAAGAAAAATGGGTGCATTGAGTAATTGTCGGACGATGGGGCTTATATTGGGCCCTCTTGCCATCCTAGGAATTTTCCTTCCACGTTTGTAATTATTCACTTTTTAGTTTTTAGTGTTCTACAATGAGGTTGTATTTTCATGGCTCACTATTTTTTCCGGTTATTTTATTTTCTAGTCATGAAAGTTGTTCAAAATGTTATATTTGCTAAACAATTCGTATGGATCTTTTTGTGCGGCGAACTGGGGGGACAAACTAGCTAAGGGTGATCAAGAATCCATCCAAACCGTTCGAAAGTTTCAACCTAACAAAAAATTTGAAAACCTAACAAACTATCAATTTAAAAATAAAAATGCATTTTTATTTAATTCTAACTTTTTTTAGGTAACCATCATAATTAAAAAGTTTGACTTACAAACTTTGATTTTTTGGACAGACTATAAGACTAATTATCGGGCTTAGAATTAATTACATTTAAAGTTCTTGAACTCTCTCCAAGGATGTATTCTAGGAAATTAAACACATGTCCTCCTCTATAAACTCAAGAGTGTTATCATTAGGGACGAATCCAATAAATCAACACTAGTGGGTGACAATTTTTTTTTACATAATTATTTAAAGGATAAATAACCACTTTTATCTCTCAATGTGTAATTCATTGACAAATGCATCTCTGAAAGATGAATATACAAAATTTATTCCTCAAAGTGTAAAAAGTGTGACAAATATGTCTCTGCTGTTAACTTCCGTCTGTTACCATTAATAAAATGCCTACGTGATACGGAGGGACAAATTTGTTACTGAAATGATTGCCAACGTGGATTGTCAGCATATGGGCATATTTGTCTCGTCTTCTCACTATGCTGATAAATGTTTCCCTAAAAGATAAAAATATAAAATTTAGTCTCTGGAAGTATAAAAAAGTGTGACAAATATATCCAGATGTTAATAATAGATTGTGACTAATTATTATTATTATTATGTGTTTATAATTTACTGCTCTTATTCGTTTAGTACTTATGCAATATATTTTTAAAATTTCCTTTTAATATATATATATTTTTATTATTTTGATTTTCTTGTCAAACTTTAATCTTTGCTGTTAAAAAAAAAAACTTTATCTTATATCTTATAATTTTATCAAATTTCTACTAAAATTTTCACTTTTAATCTTTAAAATTATTTCATATCACAATTCCAACTTAAGTGTCCTCATATTTAGATTGAAAATAATAAGTCGAGAGTTTTGAGTAGAAAAAACACAACTGGCCGTGGGACCAAATTTATTTATTTTTAAAAAAGAATTTAATCAATTGTTTTTTTTTAAAAAAAAATCTCACAAAATTTAAAATAGATAAAACTAAAGTGAAATTATAAGTCTTTTTCCTTAATCAATATATATATACCTCAAATATAAAAGAATCTCTTGGATAAACCTTATGTGTTTCCATTCGAGATAACACTTATTATACATAATATGAATGAAATAAAAACACTTACTAACAAATAAAGAACCCAAATAAATTTAAATAAAAAATATAATAATACTCAAACTAATACATAAGTTTATTTTGCCTTTGAGACGTAGAGTTGTATTTGGGTTATAGCAACCTTGTATTCCATTTGACATACTACGGTAGAGTACTTAATAAAAATTAATAATTAATTGAAGAAACAAAAAAATTTAAGAAATAAAAGGCTTTCATTTTTTAAAATGGTAACTCAATTTTTTTATATCATAAAACTAAAGAATTTTTATTTTATTTTGGAAAATAAGTAGTTATACTAATTAATTAAAAATTTGATAGATGGATAAATGTATAGATAATCAAAGTATAAGAGTTCAAATCTTAAGTTGTATTTTACTGTTTTTTAATTTTTTTTCCATAGCTTTTTTTTATACAATTCTTTATTAACGTCCAAATATATTTGTCACACTTCTTATATTTTCAGGGACTAAATTTTACATTTTCATCTTTCAGAAACGTATTCGTCAGCGGAGTAGGAAGACGAAAAATTTTATGACAAATATGTCCATATGCTGGTAATCTACGTTGACAACCATTTCAGTGATAAAGTTATCCCTTTGTGTCACATATGCTATTTTATTAACGGTGACGGACAAAAATTAACGGCATGATATATTTATTGTACTTTTTATACTTTCAAAGACTAAATTTTGTATTTTCATTTTTCAGGAACACATTTGTCAACAAATTAAACATTAAAGGACAAAAATAACTATTTACCCTTATTTAAACATCTAACTGCTAATAAATAATTATTTAAAAATAAAAAGTCCCACAAAAATATTTGTTATTAATTTGATGGGTTACTAGAGATAAAATTTATTACTAAAAAAATAAGTAAATATTAATTTAATACTTTATTTTTCTTATCAATTTTTTACGATCAATATTTATTTATTTTTTCTTATGTATATAAGAAGGATGTTGAGGGGAGAGGGGGGCAACGCCCCTGATTTGATTCTTATGTTCAACACCAAAATGTAAGCATTCTAAGTTTTTATTTTAGACCAATTTTTTTTCTAAATTTATAATAATTTTTATATTTTTTCATCAGACTAGTATTTTAGTCTGCTTAATTAAAAGGATAAATACTTATTTGTATATAACTAAAAATTAAAATAAATAATTTTTTAAAAATATATAAATTATATTATGATTAACTTTATAATAAATTAATATTTTTTTAAATTAAAGTTTATTTTTTAGAAATAAAAATAATAAGGATAAAATGAAAGAAATAAGCCATTAAAAAATCAAATATATGAGAGTGAAAACAATTTCTAAAAACACTTTCATTTAAGAAAATCTCTTAAAAATACTCTCGTTGACGAATCATTAATTCATAAAAACACTATCATTCCAGATAGTTATCTAATCTATATTATGAGAGGAGAACTGTGGTTACCAAAAAAAAAAATATTACCAGAGGATAAACTATAACCTTATTATGACCATATTTCTTAAAAAATTAAGATTATTTTTATTTATGATATACAGTTTAATTAAGCTGTAATTTTTGAAGAGATTTGATAGTTTAAATACTTTTTTATATATTTGACTTCTTGTTTTATAAGTATTGTCCCTTAAATGAAAAATTAGCCATTAAAGAAAATTTTATTGCTGAATTTAAAATCCTTTTACAAAATCTCTTTAGGAAATTTTCTGGGCCTCAAAAGCTGTTTCTATTTTTTTTAGTAACGCGATTGTTTCTAAATTTTCCCTTTATTTTTCTCTAGTTTTTACTTTTTAGTGTTGTCTTTCCAACTATAGTGGAGTCCGAAGTTAACTTTTCCCAAACTGTTCATAGGTATATTTTTCTTGGTGATGACAAGAGAGTTTGCATTGTTTAGTTGTTTGATTGTGTTTTACCAACTGATTTAAAGATGAATATATGATTTCGATCCAATTGCAAAGTTGTGATAAAATTAAGTAGATTATATAAGGTTTATTCTTTTTGTACTACTTATTAGCATATCTTATGCAAAAAAAGTACATTAAGGTTTAAGTTCTGAAAAATAATTTTTATAGTGTATTACATTCAAATGATGAATAAATCAATCGATATATATTAATTCGGATAAAAGTTGAATCTTATCTTACTATCAAAATAGTAAAAGTTGAATCTAATAATATAGTAATCGACGCTATATTTGAACTAACTGGTGATGATTAATTATAAATGAACGTACCATAAAAAAATAAAATAAAGATCTTATGGCTTCTAAACTTGTCGTCTCAACTTTGAATTTATAAACCGTGCTGCATGAAGAAAACTAAAAACTGACCGATAACTGACTGATAAAGGTTTGAGCTATGATACATAGTGTATGTTTGAAATCACGTTAATTTTCATTCGACATGCATTAATATTATTAGTTAAAAATAAATATTGATGTTGATCAAGATGTTTCATGGTACCTGCTTTCATGTTGAAACTGTTCAAAGTAACTTATGGATCTAACAAAATCAATTTTTATGAATATTTTTTATTATTTTCGATTTTATCCTTCTTTCTTTTGCTTTTAAATAGTCAACAACGGTAATATATTTTCATTCTAGCATTTATACCTTTCTCACCAATCATTCCATGCACTAAATACTTTTTCACTAATAAATATAAAAATAAATTATTATTAGAAAACGTGCTGCACTTTATTCCAAAAAAAGAATATCAACTTAAATTTTACTTAAATGTGATATAAATTTAATTATTGATTTTTAAATTATTAATATGTATATATATATATATATATATATATATATACATATATATATATATATACACACACACATATATATATATATATATATATATTGTGTTCAATTTTTATGTATCTAATATAAAATATTTTCAATTATGTTTTATTTTTAACTATTTAAAATATATTTAATACAAAATACTTTTCCAAACAATTAATGTTTATTTTAATAATTTACACATTCAAAACAATATTGAATGTAGAAATTAATTTTCAGATACAAATATCCAAACAAAAATTATGTTTCTTTATAATCACGTTTTTTTTAAATCAATTTTATAGAATCACAAAAATCACGCTTCACATTAGTTTTCAATGAACAATATATAAGTATCGTGTAATGGAGATTAATTAGGTATCTGAATCTATGATGGTTTTAGCATCTCAATTATTTTAAAATTATGTATTTAAATATATACCAGACAACAGATTTTCAAGGATAGTACCATACCATCTTTTTACACTTGAGTGTCAAAATCAAGTTAATTGCCTAGAAATTCATTATTTTTCTTGTTGATATCCAACAAAAGAATTTAATGAACCCTTAATAAAATTTAAATATCTTCTAATTAATTAAGAGAATTACAGGGAATTTTTAAATAATCGTCTAAGGTTTTAATTTAAGCTTTTCAATCTAATCCATTTTCGGAAATAAGTTAATTATATATTGTAATTATTAATATTTTAAAAAATCAAAACAAAGAATATTTTAAGTAATTGTAAAAAGTGTAAGGGTATGTTTTGGTTAACATTTGCAAAATTATATTTAAGTGTTTTTAGTTTAAAAGTAAGTTACAACTTACAATAAATATATATTTCAATGCAAAATCTGCTTAAACTTGTTTCAAACACAAAATAGATTCCTATGAAATTAAACGTGTAAATATTTATTTAAAATTATATTAATTAATATTTAAACGTGATTTTAGATAATTGTCTAACGTAAATGTAAAACATT